>NC_037671.1:139930927-140165135 GCF_003255815.1 Theropithecus gelada | reverse complement strand
TCCCTCTTTTTCTATTGATTGGAATAGTTTCAGAAGGAATGGTACCAACTCCTCCTTGTACCTCTGGTAGAATTCATCTGTGAATGCATCTGGTCCTGTACTTTTTTTGGTTGGTAGGCTATTAATTATTGCCTCAATTTCAGAGCCTGTTATTGGTCTATTCAGGGATTCAACTTCTTCCTGGTTTAGTCTTGGAAGAGTGTAAGTGTCCAGGAAATTATCCATTTCTTCTAGATTTTCCAGTTTATTTGCGTAGAGGTGTTTATGGTATTCTCTGATGGTAGTTTGTATTCTGTTTTAAATTCTTTGAAAAATCTCTACGCTGCCTTCCACAGAGGCTTAACTAATTTACCTTCCCTCCAGGAACCTATAAGTGTCCTTTCTCTGCAACCTCACCAGCATCTGTTGTTTCTGACATTTTAATAATCATCATTCTGACCGGTGTGAGATGGTATCTCATTGTGGTTTTGATTTCCATTTCTCTAATGGTTAGTAATAATAAACATTTAAAAATATATTTGTTGGCCACATGTATGTCTTCTTTTGAGAAGTGTCTCTTTATGTCCTTTTCTCATTGTTAATGGGGTTGTTTTTTAATTGACGAACTGTTTTAAGTTCTGGATAGATTCTGGATATTAAACCTTTGTTGGATGCATAGTTTGTGAATATTTTCTCCTATTCTGTTGATTGTTTCTTAGGCTGTGCAAAAACTCTTTAGTTGAATTAGGTCCCACTTGTCAATTTTGTTTTTGTTGCAATTGCTTTTGAGATCTTAGTCATAAATTCTTTGCCAAGGCTGATGTCCAGAACAGTATTTTGTAGGTTTTCTTCCAGAGTTTTTATTGTTGTAGGTCTTACACTTAAGTCTTTAATTCATCTTGAGTTAATTTATGAGTATGGTGTAAGAAAGTAGTCTAGTTTCAGTCTTCTGCATATGGCTAGCCAGTTATCCCAGCACCATTAATTGAATAGGGAGTCCTTTCCCCATTGTTATTGTCAACTTCGTCAAAGATCCAGTGGTTGTGGATGTGTAGCTTTATTTCTTGGTTCTCTATTAGGTTCTGTTGGTCTATGTTTCTGTTATGGTATCATTAGGTCTGTTTTGTATCTGTTTTTGTATACTATTTTGGTTAATGCAGCCTTGTTGTATAGTTTGAAGTTGGGCAGTGTGATGCCTCTGGCTTTGTTCTTTTTGCTCAGGATTGCCTTCTGACTTGCACTCTGTGTTGGTTTCATAGAAACTTCAGAATAGTTTTATTTTTCTGTCTGTGAAAAATGACATTGGCAGTTTGATAGAAATAGCATTAAATCTGTGAATTTCTTTGAGCAGTATGGCCATTTTAACAACATTGATTCTTCCTGTCCATGAGTATGGAATGTCCTTCCATTTGTTTGTGTTTTTTTCTAGTTTCTTTCAGCAATGTTTTAAAATTCTCATCATAGAGAACTTTCACCTCCTTGGTATGCTGTATTCCTAGGTATTTTATTGTTTTTTTTGGCTATTATAAATGGGATTGCATTTTTGATGTGGCTGTCAGCTTGGACATTATTGTACAGAAGTGCTGCTGATTTTCATATATTGATTTTGTATTCTGAAACTTTAATGAAGTCACTTATCAGTTCTAGGAGCCTTCTAGCAGAGTCTTTGGGGTTGTCTAGGTATAGAATCCTATTGTCTGGGAAAAGAGATAGTTTGACTTCCTCTCTTTCTATTTGGATTCCTATTATTTCTTTCTTTTGCCTGATTGCTCTGGCTGAGACTTCTAGTACTATGTTGAATAGATATGGTCAGAGTGGACAGAGTGGTTCCAGACTTCAAGATGAATGTTTCCAGCCTTTGCCCATTCAGTAAGATGATGGCTGTGGGTTTGTCATAGATGGCTCTTATGATTTTGAGGTATATTCTTTTGGTGCCTAATTTGTTGAGGGTTTTTAATATGAAGGGATGTTGAATGTTGTCAAAAGCCTTTTCTGCTTCTATTGATACAATTATGTTTTTTTGAAATTCCGCTTATTTGGTGAATCACATTTATTGATTTGCTTATATTGAACCAACCTTGCATCCCAGGAAGAAAGCCTACTTGATCATGATGAATTAACTTTTTTATGTGCTGCTGGATTCAGTTTGCTAGTATTTTGTTGATAATTTTTGCATCTATATTCATCAGGGATATTGGCTGGAAGTTTTCTCTCTTTGTTGTGTCTCTTTTGGGTTTCATTATGAGAATGATGCTGGCTTCATTGAATGAGTTAGTGAGGTGAGGAGTCTCTTTTCCTCAGTGTTTGGAACAATTTCAGTAGGATGGGCACTAGCTCTTCTTTGTACATCAGACAGAATCAACTGTGAATTCATCTACTCCAGGGCTTTTTTTGTTGTTGTTGCTTTTATCACCTTTTGCCTGATTTTATTCTAAATTATGAAACTTTTCATGTTGAGTTCTTAGGTACTTCCAGTTGCTTTTGTGGGAGATTATATTCATGATGAGGTTTTCAGGAATATATTATAGTAGAAATGGAAAGACTTCTTATTTGCAATAAATAATGACTTCTGTGTGCCAGTAAAGTCATACTCCTAGATTCAGTCAAGGGAGATAATTCTTTTCAGGCTCTCTAAGATGGTATGAATGCCTATGGGTTCATTTATGATGATTTTGTACTATAGGGTTCACAAATATATATCTTAGGGACTGAGAAATCTTTCTCTTCAGTTTACTGTCCAGTTGTGTATAGATATTTTCATTTCAATTTTTTTTTACTTTAAATGCAAGCAGAACTATATTCCAATTTGCTGTCACCTTGTGAAAATTGAGTCTTCCCACTAACTTTCCACTTTCTGTCAGTATTAGTATCATTTAGCTGCCCAGTCTTAAAATTTAAAAAGCACGTTTTATTTTTTTCTCCTTAACTTTCCATAAGTAAATCTTCCAAAAAACCTTCTATTTAGTTTTCTTTCAATAAGTTCAACAGCTAAATATTCATTCTGTGGTGATATACCTACTTCACACTGTTAGCAACTCCTATTTGAACTTCTACAATGACTTATTTAGTTTTCTAGCCCCCAATTTCTTTATTTGATAATTTCCCCTAATACATCACTCTGTTTTTTATTTTTAGTATTTTTTAAATTTTAGATTATGGGGTTACATGTGTAGGTTTGTTACATGAATATACTGCAAAAGGGTGGGATTTGGGCTTCTATTGAACCCATCACCCAAATAGTAAACATAGTACACAACAGGTCTTTTTTTAGCTCTTACCCCCCTCCTCCCTCCTCTCTTTTCAAGTCCTCAGTGTCTATTGTTTTGATCTTTATGTCTGTGTGCACCTATTGTTTAGCTTCCACTTATAAGTGAGAACATGTAGTAATTGATTTTCTGTTTTTGAATAATTCAGTTATGATAATGGCCTCTTGCTGCATTCATGTTGCTGCAAAGAACACAATTTCATTCTTTTTATGGCTATGTAGTATTCCATGGTGTATGTGTACTATATTTTCTTTATCCAATCCACCATTGTGGGCATCTAGGTTGATTCTATGACTTTGCTATTGTGAATAGTGATAACTATATGAGAGCAGGTGTGTTTTTGATATAATGATTTATTTTTCTTTGGGTAGATACCCAGTAATACGATTGTTTGGTTCAATGGTGGTTCCATTTTTAGCTCTTTGAGAAATCTCCAAACTGCTTTCCACTGGGGCTGAATTGATTTACATTCTCACCAATAGTGTATAAGCATTTGCCTTTCTCCACATCCTCCCCAACATCTGTTATTTTTTGACTTTTAATAATAGCCATTGTAACTGGTGTGAGATGATATCTCACTGTGGTTTTGATTTGCATTTCTCTAATGATTAGTGATGTTGAGCATTTTTCATATGTTTATTGGCTGCTTGTATGTCTTTTTTTCTTTTTTCTTTCTTTCTTTTTTTTTTTTTTTTTTGAGATTGAGTCTTACTCTGTTGCCCAGGCTGGAGTGCAGTGGCACAATCTCAGCTCACTGCAACCTCCGCCTCCTGGGTTCAAGCAATTCTCCTGCCTCAGCCTCCTGAGTAGCTAGAACTATAGGCACACACCCCCACACCCAGCTAAGTTTTGTATTTTTAACAGAAACGGGATTTCACTATATTGACCAGGCTGGTCTTGAACTCCTGACCTTGTGATCCGCCTGCCTCAGCCTCCCAAAGTCTTTTTTTGGTAAGTATTTGTTCATGTTTTTTGCCTATATTTTAATGAGATTATTTATTTCTTATTGATATTTTTTAGTGCCTTATAGGTTTTGGATATTAGCTTTTTGTCAGATGCATAGTTTGCAAATGTTTTCTCCCATTCTGTAAGTTGTTTGTTTGCCCTGTTGAGTGTTTCTTATGCTGTACAGAAATTCTTTACTTTAATTAAGTCCCAATTGTCAATTTTTGCATATACTTCTTTTGTTTCTGAAGTCTTAGTCAAATTATTTGCCAAGGCCAATTTCCAGAAGTTTTTAATAGGTTTCTTTCTAGTATTTTAATAGTTTGAAGACTTACATTTTAAGTTTTGAATCCATCGTGAGTTAATTTTTATGCATGGGGAGAGGTAGTGGTCCATTTTTATTATTCTGCATATGGCTAACCAATTTTCCCAGCTCCACTTCTTGAATAGGGTGTTTTCCCCATTGTATATTTTTGTTGAGTTCGTCGAAGATCAGGTGGCTGAAAATGTGTGGCTTTATTCTAGGTTCGACATTTTTTTTCCATTGATTCATGCTAATACATCTCTTTAGAAAATAATTGTTTAATGGACACCACACTCCTTAGCCACATGTTTATAGCTCTCTGCATCCTGAGCCTAATCTACCTGGTTCACTGCTTTCTCCCACTTCCCGGCTATATGAATCTTTTACTCTTACCAGATTGGTCTAATTTTAGTCTCTCCACACAGGGTTGTGAATACAGACTCTGAGCTATGCTCATACCATTTCCTCTGCCCACAACATCTTCTCAATTTGTTGTGCATTCTGCTCCCACTTGAAGGTTCAGTTTAATGTGGCTGAAAATCCATTATTTTTATTTTTCAGGGAATCAAAGCTTGCTATTTGTTATGTGTATGGAAGGTAAAAGAGTTGGTATGTGGGGCATAGGAAGTGGGATCTCGAACTTCAAACCTTCCTCTATGTAGTTGACTACTTGAAATACCAACAATCTACCAAGAATGAACAAAACATGTGGAATGGCTTCTGCCCTAGGATTGATCAGTTTAGGCTGTACTGACCTTGGAAACCCTGGTTTTATATTCATAATTGGGTAATAAATTGTTAATTGCTCTGTGTTGTTAGACGACTTCTTAAGCGTGCTTTCCTTGACTAGCTCCTTTGGGGATAGAGCCCATATTCTCTACCTTCTTTCATCTCTTTTGTTTAGAACTATACTTTACACATAATATTATATGTCATTATATGCTTAAAATATAATAATATTATATATAATAAAAAACAATATATTATTAGGTACTCAGTTGGCATTGAATAAATAACAATATCAAAACCTATAAATTTCTACCATAATTGCTTTGTAATTATAAAATAACTTTGTTCTTTCTTAACCTGGCCTTACTTTTTTATTGTGATCTAAGAGGACTAGTCTGAATTTATTCAAACATGTCACACAAAATTTGAAAATATATAGTCAAAATAATTTACTACATTCTTATATGTTTAATGCAACACTTCATATGTTTTCTTCTCTGTGCATAGCATCAATTACAACTTTTAAAAAACTAATGTGATTAATAAATGATTTCCAAGAGATCAAAGTGACAGTGACAGCCTAAAAATGACTAAAATCGTTTTTAGCCAAGTCTTTTCCCAAGTTAATACAAGTTGGTGTTTTTTATACAGAGGGTGCCAGAGGATGAGTCTGGATTCCTTTAGATGATTCCCAGATCTGACTCTGCTTTCAGTTATTTTCCGACTTAACAACGTCAGGGGGGACAGCCCCAGACATCATGTGTGAAACAAGCATCATCACTAACAAACGATGAACACGATTCAAATGATCAGGAAAGCATCTTCCATAGAACTCACTTTAATGGTCTGAAAACTAACTTTGCAAGTGCTGCTTTTTTTACTGTTCACTTCAGGGGCAGGAGCTTCATGTGCTGAATTATAAAAGCCCAGTGATGTAGAAATGCAATAAGAGTATATACACGAAAAGTGTGGGTTAGTGTAGCATGAAAAATACTTCCACACATAAACATTGGAGAGGATTTTTAAATAAACATATTATGTTTTAAACAGACATTTATAATTGAAGTTTTTTTTTTTTTTTTTTTAAATTTATTTATTATTATTATACTGTAAGTTGTAGGGTACATGTGCATAACGTGCAGGTTTGTTACATATGTATACTTGTGCCTTGTTGGTGTGCTGCACCCATCAACTCGTCATTTACATCAGGTATAACTCCCAATGCAATCCCTCCCCCCGCCCCCCTCCCCATGATAGGCCCCGGTGTGTGATGTTCCCCTTCCCGAGTCCAAGTGATCTCATTGTTCAGTTCCCACCTATGAGTGAGAACATGCGGTGTTTGGTTTTCTGATCTTGTGATAGTTTGCTAAGAATGATGGATTCCAGCTGCATCCATGTCCCTAGAAAGGACACAAACTCATCCTTTTTTATGGCTGCATAGTATTCCATGGTGTATATATGCCACATTTTCTTAATCCAATCTGTCACTGATGGACATTTGGGTTGATTCCAAGTCTTTGCTATTGTGAATAGTGCTGCAATAAACAATAATTGAAGTTTTTAAAGAATAATTGAAAGTTATAAATATTTAAAGTTGCATGATCCAAAAATATATTTGAAATATATCTGATTATGATGTTGAGAGCCATTCCAGGATAGTAATAAGTATTTTTCAAAAATAAAAAAAAATATTTCTTATATGCAAATACTTAATCTTCAATTTTTAAGCAGAAAGTCTAATTCAAAGAATCTTAGGCTATAATCATTTTGGATATATCACTACAAAATTGCTTGCAATAGGATTTTTTCTTAACCAGCCAGCTTTAGTTTACTTACAAGTTGGGTGGTAGATACAACACTTTATGACTCAGTTGCTCTGACAGAATTACCTGAAGGCAGATGGAAGCAACAGGTTTGAATTTAGGATGCATTTGGAAATTTCTTACAAATGTTGAGCTTCAAGTGTGTGGAATCCCCTTGATCTTCTACTTACAGATCATGGTAGATGGTTTTTCTATCAATTGCATGAATAAAATACATGTACTTCAGTCATTTGATATACAAGCATTATGTTTGCGAATAAACTCAACAATTTGGTTGTTGGGAATTATAGCTGTCTTCAGGTTTCCTGAAGCCTTGTTTCCACTGAGGTGTTTATGAAGGCTATGCTCTAAATTTTATTTGAAGAAAGCTACTAGAAACAACTTCTGAATTTGTTGTACTTTTGATATTCAGTACTTAAGTCTCCTAAATTAATGCCACTTGAAATTTAAGAGCAATTGTTTCTGAAACACTTTGAATTCATTTAGAAACTGTGTATATGTGCAGGTATACCTCAGAGATATTGTGGATTTAGTTCCAGACCACTGCAATAAAGTGAGCATTGCAATAAAGCAAATCATATAATTTGTTTGGTTTTCAAGTACATACAAAAGTTTGTTTATTCTATACTAGACTTCATTCTATTAAGTGTGCAATTACGTTATGTCTAAAATTTAATGTACATACCTTGACAAAAAATACTTTATTGCTAAAATGCTAAGAAGCACCTAAGCCTTCAGAGTCATAATTTTCAATTGTGATGACTACTGGTTGGTCAGGTTGTAGGTCTGTGCCAATTTCTTAAAATAAGACAACGATGAAGCGTACTACATTGATTAACTCTTCCTTTCATGAAATATTTCTTTGTAGCATGCGCTGCCGTCGTATAGCATTTATCCACAGTAAACTACTTTAAAAATTGGAGTGAGTCATCTCAAAGTCTGCTGCTGCCATGTCAATTAAGTTTATGAAATATTTTCAATCACTTAAACAATGTTCACAGAACCTTCAGCAGGAGTAGATTCCATCTCAAGAAACCACTTTCTTTACTCAACTATAAAATGTAACTCCTTATCTATTTCAGTTTGATCATGAAATTGCAGCAATTTAATCCCATATTCAGACTCCACTTCTAGTCTAGTTCTCTTGCTATTTCCACCACATGGAGTTACTTCATCCACTAAAATCTTCAACCCCCCAAAGTCATTCATTGGCATTGAAATCAACTTCTTCCAAACTTCTGTTAATGTTTATATGCTGACCTCTTCCCATGATTCACAAAAGTTTTTAATGGCAACTAGAATGCTGAATCCTTTCCACAAGATTTTCATTTTACTTTGCACAGATCCAACAGAAAAATAATTATTTATGGTAGCTATATCCTTATGAAATATATTTTAAAATAATAAGACTTCAAAGTCAAGATCACTCTTTGAAACATGGGCTGCATAATGGATATTATGTTAACAGTGATGAAAATAACATTAATCTTCCTGGAAACCTCTTTCAGAGCTCTTGAGTGACTAGGTACGTTGTCAATGAGCAGTAATATTTTGAAAGTAATTTTTTTTTTCTTAAAAGTAGGTTGCAATAGTGGGCTCAGAAGATTTAGTATACCAGGCTGTAAAGAGATGTGCTGTCATCTAGGCCTTGTTGTTCCATTTATGCAGTATAGGCAGAGAAGATGTAGCATACTTCTTTATTTTTTATTTTATTTATGTATTTATTTTTAGTTGTAGTAAAGACAATTTTTTGTTATGTTGCTCAGGCTGGTCTCAAACTCCTGGGCTCAAGAGATCCTCCTGCCGCAGCCTCCCAAAGTACTGGGATTACAGGCATGAGACACCACACCCAGCCTATATAGCGTAAGGGCCCTAGGATTTTTGGAATGGCAAATGAGCATTGGCTTCAACATAAAGTCAGCAGCTGCATTAGCCCCTAACAAAAGAATCAGCCTATCTTTTGAAGCTTTGACTCCAGGTATTGACTTCTCTTCTTTAGCTATGACAGTCCTAGATGGCATCTTCTTCCAAGAGAAGGATGTTTAGTCTACATCGAAAATCTATTTAGTGTAGCCACCTTTATCAATGATATTAGCTTGATCTTCAGGATAACTTGCTGCAGCTTCTACATCAACACTTGCTGTTTCAACTTGTACTTTTATGTTATGGGAATGGTTTGTTTTCTTAAACTCTGAAACATGAGACAACCTCTGTTAGCTTCCAACTTTTCATCTGCAGCTTCCTCATCTCTCTAAGTCTTTACAGAATTGAGGTGTCAGGACCTTGCTCTGAATTAGGCTTTGGTTTAATGAAATTTTGTTACTGGTTTGATCCTCTATCAAGACCACTCAGACTTTTTCCATATTAGCAATACGGTTGTTTTCCTTTCTTATCATTTGTGTGTTCACTGGAATAGCACTTTAAATTTCTTTCAGGATCTTTCCTTTTGCATTCACATCTTGGCTAACTGGTGTAAGACACCAAGCTTTTGGCCTATCTTGACTTTTTACATGCTTTTTTCACTAAGCTTAATAATTTCTAACCTTTTTAAAAAGTGAGAGGTGTGTGACTCTTTCACTTGAAAACTTAGAGACTATTGTCTGCTCATTAATTGTCTCAATTTCAATGTTGTTGTGTCTCAAGAAATAGAACAGCCTCCGGAGGAGGAAGACAGAGGAATAGCCAGTCATTGGAGTAGTCAGAACACACATATTGTCAATTATGTTTGCTGTCATATGGGCATGTTTTATGGTACCCCAAAACAGGTCCAATAATATCAGAGATCACTGATCACATATTATCATAACAGATACAGTATAAAAAGAATAATGAAAAAGTTTGAAATATTCCAAGATACTAAAATGTGACACAGAAACATGAATGAAGCATATGCTGTTGGAAAAATGGTGACCACAGCCTTGCTTACACATTTTTATTGTTTGAAGATTTGTGATTTTCCCCTTTTCTCATAAATGTCTACATCTATTTGTATATTTTTGATCATTGAAGTTTATTTTTACTTATCTTTCACCACATACATTTTTGTCATGAACTCCTATAATTATTTGTATGGTTTTTGGTCATTAAAATTTATTTATACATATCTTTTATCACGTACGTTTTAAATATTTGTATCAGTTCCTTTGTGAACCATGTCGAAATACCAACAAACTAGCAACCTAACTTACAAAATGGTCATAACAAATGTAGGTACAGAAATTCCTAGAAGTTGAGACAGGGTGAAAAAGTCCTAGAAAATGAAGGTATGCTAGTTATATATAGATTTTGAGACCTTATACTATTTAAAATATTCATGTTAAAATTACACATATTAATTAAGAAAAAAAGTAAGGGTGTTTCCTAAAGTTCTAGGGTCTAAAGACAATGAGACCTCTAGGCTCCATACAATTAAAGACCTCAGTATGAGTTTGGAGAAAAACATTATAAATCACAAAGTAATTTCATATTTGCAAGTAAATTTGGAATTTGAAAGTGAATCTGTAACTTTGCTGAAATGCAGGAAATAAAAACAAACAAAAATGCAAATGCATCAGCTAGCTACTCTCTAAATATTCATAATTCATTTGCTGCAGTGTTTTCAGAGGACAAGCAGCAACTTCATTTAATGTGCTCACCTAGAGCTAACTAAAGTGTCGTAGAAGAGTCACAGACACAAAAGGACTTAAGGAATAGGTGTAATAAATTAAAATGGACTGTCTGCCTATTACCTATCACCGTGGGACTTTTATATTTCTTGGAAAATAATTCACAATAGAGACTTATTTCTGAGCTCTTTTCTTGGAGATAAAAAATGCTGCCCAATTTATATTTATGAAGGAATTGAATGGAAATATAGAAAAAGAATAAAATGTCCCACAAAGTTTAAATATCTTTTGCAGATGTAGAAAAGGCCTTTTACTATTGATATATCTATTGACATGATTGGAATACACAACTGTTTGGAGATTAGCTCATTTTTCTCATAATATCATGGGGCTTCAAAACTGTCTTCCATTGTTTTTTGGTATTAATGAAGCAAAATATTGCATTGGAAAATTATGTGTGCCAGAAAAGACAAACTCTCCACACACATAAAATTTGAAATTGAAGACATCATATGCAGCTATCAACTGAGAATATTACTGCAAAAGCAATTGTTGTTATGACTGGGGGTATATTTTCTAAATTAAGGAGATGCAGGTCTGTAGGGGGAAGGATTCTGGAGAAGAGCTAGCACACAGAGAGTTCGTGTGAGGTGGAGTTGAAGAACAGGGACAGAGGAAACCAAAGCAGATGGGATATTGAGAACCATCTGGTCCTAAATGCTGGAGAAATTTTTTAAAGCCTGATTATAAGACACAGGACACTTTTCAAATTTTATTTGAAATTATCTCAGTCTTTATAAACAAACCATAAAATTACTAGGAAATGTACTTATCCTGCGTCCAAATCACATAATGTTTCCGTTTTATTAATAACCGATTGTACCAGTTAGGATTCAATCAGAGAAGCAGAACGTGTGTGTGTGTGTGTGTGTGTGTGTGTGTGTGTGTGTGTCTATTTGTTGTAGGGATTTGTCCTTATTAAATGATAGGGCCTGAGTAAGCAGCTCCTGTATGGCTGTTGTCTTGTGCCAGATGTTCGAGCTTTAATTCAGTTGGAGGCCTGGCCATTGCTTCATCAACAACATGAGCCACAGATAAGCAACAATGTGTATGAGCTCCAAAATGGTGGCTACTTCACAGCTGCCCTCCAAATGTCCCACTGTAATTTCTCCAGAGGCCTACTCTAATCCAAAACATACACAAAAGGGCAGTTGGAGTCAACCTAGCCAAACTGACCTGTTAGAGAGTCATCACACCCTTTTAAGTGAGTTTATTCTAGAGAAGAAAATTTCTGAAAATTTTAAACAAACAAAAAATCCTTAAAGTAGGAAAAAAAAAAAAAAAAGAAAACCCTTCTGAATACAAGCAAGAGGAAACACAACCTTAGAATCAATAGGGCATAATATTAAATTGCATTAAATACCATAGTAAGCTTAAAGGTTATATTTTCCAAATGTTGCCTGTTAATAGGGCTGGCTTTATGGGCATATCACCAATGAAGTCACACAGGGCCCCACTCTCAGAACTGACCCCATGCTTTGAGTTTATTGCTCTATAATATAATCACTGTTATAAAATTTTTCATAATTGTGTTTTTGAATTTGTGTTCTGTTAGTGAAATCTGATTAGATGAAGGAGCATGTGCCAGGGGCTTGAATTTCCTCAGGATGGGTTCTCTGTCACCTTCTACCCTGAGGGAGGGTTAGGACCTGGGTCTGCAAAGCGTTAGGGTCCCAGTGTGAGATACTTGGTGCTTGTCAGCGTCTGCACTTTCCCTGAAAGAATCTCCATGCCCAAGGGTGTGTGACATTGAACAAATATGAAAAATATTATATTTTGCATATATGCACATTTTATAATTTGTTTATATAAAGATGGATAAATAAACTTAAGCAAAAAATACCATGATAGGTTGGGAAAGGAACTGTGGAAGAAATATGAAAGCTTCTTCCTAATTTTGGAACAAGGGGCCTTGAATTTCATTTTAACAGACCCCATAAATTATCTAGACAACCCTGTCTGTTCAAACTACTCTTAATTTGTGAAAACTTTTATGTTGAGGAGAAATGTCAATTAGTATTGAAATGTTATGACTATAACTTCAGCATTTTCAGAGGTGACATTTCATAGCACACACTCTCAATTTTAGTCTAAAGATCACAATTTTGTTTTTTAAAATATATACACACAATTCATTTGCATAAATTTTTCTTCTCTTGTATTACTAGATGATACCATTTAAGTAGTGCATCTTATTTTTTTCTATTTTTTTCTTTCAGGTATTGTATACATACATGTATTCCCATTTCTTTTATGCTTCTTAAAAAATGATCACACACACACACACACACACACACACACACACAGTTTTCTTTTGTAGAGGAGAAGCTTCTACTTAGACAGCTTCCTGTATGCCTGCAAGCAAAGATGCTCCAAGGTCTTACAGGAAAGGTCAGATAATTATCCAGACACTTCTGTCAATGACAAGGCTGTCCTTCTGCTATATATCGGACTCTGTGTGTAAGAGTGACAAAACTTCTTTATTCACTTTAATATGTTTTGACCCTGCATTTACCATTTATTAGCCCCTCAAATTTGAAAGTCAGAGTGGTCTCAGAGTGCTGCTGTCCTTTAGACTTTGAATGTCCAGACTGAAGAACATGACAGACTTCTTAAAGAAAAGGCTATTAGGCCATTATATTCATCACTTAAAATAGGGTTGGATGAGCATCGAGGAACATGGTTTATGGAGCAATCTCCCACTCTCTGAGAGATGAGGGAAGATGGCTAAGATGACCTGCTACTCTGGTCATTTTAGCAACCTTACTTTGCTGCAATAAGAGTTTGATTTGGATTTACTACCAAGGCACTTGCCAGAGAAATGAAAAGTTGGCACCTATGATATGATTAAGACTTTTCATTATCTTTGCTGGGAAGCAAAAGAATCCAGTATGTTATGAAGAAGGAAAAAAACCAATTTTTTGAATACTCTTTGTTCCAAGACTTGACTGATTTAATATTTGAGAGGTCAGGATATAGGACACTATTCAAAACATGGGGAGAAAAAAGACAGAATTCCTGTCATTTAGGAGTTTACAACCTAGTGAAACAAGATTTATAATACAAGGTACTCTCTGTACAGATCTAAAAAAAAAAAATTCTGTTCTATTAGAAGATGAAGGACATGAAATAGAAAAATGAATTATTGAAATATTCTGCTTGATTGCCTTCCGCTCTCCCACTTCCCTGGCATTGAGAAAGAAGAAGAAACCTCTTGATTCTCCTCTTACTCCTGTGCTAATAGTGGCCTTGGGTAGCCACTGCCTCTGATAGTTTGGGGTTTTCTTTTATTCAATGAAGAAAAAAAAAAACATCAAAAGAGAATGTGCAAAGAAACAGAGAGGGCACACAGCCAGTGACCTGAGTTGCAAAAATCGAACAAACTGTATTTTTGTTTACTTTTAAAAGAAAGTACTATGTTAACTATATTACCATTAGGTTGATACTGTGCATGTCACTTTTTAAAAAGTGTAATGTACTCTTGGGGCTTAGGAATTGGTCTGTATCAATTTTTTTTAAAGGAGCTATCTGTTTATTATTTCCTGAAGTTTTATATTTATATTTTTAACTCCTAGATGCAACATTAATAACTTTTTCAAATTTAAATTTTTATCCTTCATGGTGCCTAGTATATTGCCTATACACAGTTGCCAGTTGCTCTGGTTATCCATATGATTTAGCAAAACACTCCAAACTCAGTAGTGTAAAGTAACAACTATTTCATTATACTCATGTATTCTACAGCCAGCATAGTGAGGGTGGCTTATCTCTGCTGCATGTTGTCCGGGGCCTCAGCTTGGAAGATTCTCATGGCTGAGGGTGACAGGAATGACTGAGGATTGACATCATCTCGGGTGTCTGCACTCAAATGCTTGGAATCTGAGGTAGGATAACTCAAGTTATGAATTTAGCAGCAACTGCTGACCTAAGCCCCTGCTTAGTCTCCCCTTTGGCTTCTCACAGCAGGGCACCTGTGACGGGAGAGCATCCTGAGAGTGAGTGGTCAAATGACCAAGGGGAATGGTCATGTTTTTTTCTGACCTACATTCAGAAGTCAGGAAGTGTCACTGCCACTGAATTCTATTGGTTACAATTGAATCACCAAGGGAAACCCAGATTCAAAGAGAAGGAAATTAGACCCCTCCCCTTGATGGGGAAATAACAAAGTCACATGGCAAAGTGGATACCAGAAGATATTGCTGCATTCATTTTTACAGAACACCATCTGCAATAATGTGCAACAAATAGTTGAATAACTTAATCTAGTTGAATCCTCAAGCAAAGGAGACAGATTCTAAGTTTCCATGATGCTTTAACATGGTAAGGACATATCAAACTTTGGACTTAGGTTTGCGGTTTCTTCATTTCTCTTTGGTTGGTGGTTGTGATGCTTAATTTTATGTGTCAGTTTGGCTGAGACACAGCCACATACTGTGGTCAAACATGATTATGGATGTTTTATTGAGGGTGTGTTTGGATGAGATTAACATTTAAATCAAAGGACTTTGAGTAAAGCAAAGTCAAGTCAAGTCCACCCATAGGTTTTAGACTTACCAGCCTCCCTAATCACCTGAGCCAACTCCTTAAAATAGATTTCTTTACACACACACACACACACACACACACACACACACACACACACACCCTATCGGTTCTATTTCTCTGAAGAACTCTGACTAATATAGTGGTGTTCTATGGGCTAGAGAGAATAGAATGGCAGGCTAGAATAAATTGAATAGGATTTTCCATGGTATTTTGGGCTCAGGACTCTAAATGTTCCCAGGCTATTATTCTTCTTGCTATTGCTTCCAAAATTGGAGTAATATTTGATCCAAATTAAAAATAGACTTTGCTTAGTACCTTTCTGCTTCAATAATCCAGGAATATAATGACGTGTCTGTAGATAATATGGCAATATTTTCTATCTGGTTGACTTTATAATAGATCATAATTAAAAATTAGCTTTTAATACTGCCCTCCTCTGAAAGGCAAGTCAATCAAATATTCTTGGGCATCTCCCACGCCCTCCAATCAGCTATTAAGTATTTGAGAACTGACTTTAGTATCAGTCAATTACTGATGACACAGACATTTATAACAGTACAAACGATTTTCATTCTGAAGCTTAGTCAGTATCTAAACTCTGAGGTTACCTTGTAATTCTATTTAGAAAACATATCTTCTTATAAAATATCTTCTGGCTTCTTGTCTAGACTTTCTTTTAATTTTCATTTTGCCAGTGTCAGTAGCAGATTTTTAACAACAAACACATATACCTGGTGTCATTTTCAAGTTTGTTTTCTTCTTAGTCTCTGATTTCCACTATACCTTAATTTCTTTCACTTTGGTCTGTGAAACTATATTAAAAAATATGTAGACAGGAGATCTTCAACACTATCCTGGCCATGTTACTGTCAGATATTAGTGATAAATCCATACTTTCTCCAGCTGAACTTTGGTAAGGCCTTAAAATTCTGCTCCATGAACAGCTTCGGAGGCCACAATTAATTGATGAGAGCTGATTTGGAAGATGAAGTTTGTTTACCGTCTCTGCTCTTGGGGTTGTTTTCCTTCAACATTCTGAATGACCATCTTTTTTGGATCTCTGGACTATGGAACAAGTATGTGTTAGATACTTATTTTAGTTTTGTTGATAGTGATTCACTTGTTTTTCTAAGTATAAACATTTTAAAAAATTAGTTTAAATAACATCTAAGAAAAGAATTTAGCATGTATAAACAACAATCATGGTTACCCAGAGACTTCTTTCAGAGCTACCCACAAACATTAAGGACATGTGGTAGTGCTAATGCAGTACTTTTGATAAATTGGCTCACATTATTTTAGAATTTATTGTAATATTTTAGTGGGCTTTTCTTTCTGTTGTTAATTGAGAAGTATATGGTAGTAGAAATTTGGATTTAAAAATTCTTCCACAGATACAAATGCTCCACCATAACCCAAGGAAATTTTAATATTGGCTATTCTTCTGCTACAGGTAACACACAGGTGGTGGCAACCAAACTGTCAGTATTCAAGCTTGTGCACAGCTGTTTGTCCTTAATACAATGTTTTGTATTCTTACTTTGCACTTTAATCTTTGAGTTATGCAGAAAGGGTTATGAAACTTTCTACAGATGGAAGAAAATAAAAACCTGTTGAGTGCTAAAGTAAATTAAATAGATAAATGGAAATTCCACAGCAGATCCAAATTTCTCTATGTGGCTTTACAAGTTGTTATGTATCACTTTTTGAAGAACAGGTTTTCAGTAGAGGAGTAGTGCACAGGGCTGAAATATTTTTCACTATTCTGTGCTGTAATTCTCTTTATATTCTTTAGAACTAGTACAAACAACTGTAGAAGTTTTCACACACAGCCTTCCATCTGCCAATAGCTCCAGCTGGCAGAAATACCCAGCTTTTCATGGGTGTGAAAGGAATTGATTTATACACACAGCTGGATATCTCCCAGTGTATTTTCCCAGCCAGGACCATACATAGTGTTGCAAATGAGCTGTACTGTAGGCTTTTATCTGATATTTACTAGGTTATACACACTAAGCACTCTCAGAAGCACAGGTTAAGAGTGGGTGTCACATTAATCAATTCATGGCAGAAAGGAAGAAATGACTGTCACATTATGAAGGATGGAGATTGAGTAATGGTTAGCAAGAACTTAGGAGAATGTAGCTAAGCTTCACAGGTCCTGCAGAAAATGGAAAACAATGGATACAAGGAAAATTATGCTTTCCCAGAGCAGATTCAGAATTTAGGGAAATTAAAAGGACTGGAGAAGAGGCAATAGAAGAAGGTGGCTGCAAATAAAACCTGTTCTCTTTTGTTAGCACGCAAATCTCACTTGTGAATTGTTGGGGATAAAATGAACAAAGTTTATATCATCTGTAGAAGCACTCTATTTTCTTCAGTGTAATAATATAACAAAGCAGCCTGGTTATTTATTTGAAAAATATGAAATGTTTAACAACATGTGTCCTAGCTTAATTTTGTTTTTTAAAAACTTAATTTAATTGTAATTTAAATTCTGGGATACATGTGCAGGATGTGCAGATTTGTTACATAGGTAAACATGTTCCATGGTTGTTTGCTGCACCTATCAAACCATCACCTAGGTATTAAGTCCCACAAGCATTAGCTATTTATCCTGATGCTCTCCCTTCCTCCACCCCCATGACAGGGCCCAGTGTGTGTTGTTCCCCTTCCTGTGTCCATGTGTTCTTACTGTTGAGCTCCCACTTATATGTGGGAACATGAACATGTTGTATTCGGTTTTCTGTTCCTGCATTAGTTTGCTGAGGATAATGGCTTCCAGCTCCATCCATGTCCCTGCAAAGGACATGATCTCATTCCTTTTTAAGACTGCATGGTATTCCATGATGTATATGTACCACATTTTCTTTATCCATTCTATCATTTATGGGCACTTGCATTGATTCCATGTCATCTTTGCTATTGTGAATAGTGCTGCAATGAACATATATGTGCACATATCTTTATAATAGGATGAATTATATTCCTTTGAGTATATACCCAGTAATGGGATTGATGGGCCAAATGGTATTTCTGGTTCTAGGTGTTTCAGGTATCGTGAAACTGTCTTGCACAATGGTTGAACTAATATATATTCCTACCAACAGTGTAAAAGTGTTCCTATCTCTCTGCAGCCTTGCCAGCATCTGCTGTTTCTCTACTTTTTAATAATCACCATTCTGACTGGCATGGGATGGTATCTTATTCTGGTTTTGGTTTGCATTTCTCTAATAATCAGCGATGTTGAGCTTTTCTTCATATGTTTCTTGGCTTCATAAACGTCTTCTGTTGAGAAGTGTCCATGTCCCTTGCCCACTTTTTAATGGGGTTGCTTGTTTATTCTTGTAAATTTGTTTAAGTTCCTTGTAGATTCTGCATAATAGACCTTTGTCAGATGGATACATTGCAAAAATTTTCTCCTATTCTGTAGATTGTCTGTTCCCTCTGACAATAGTTTCTTTTCCTTTGCAGAAGCTCTTCAGTTTAATTATATCCCATTTGTCAATTTTTGCTTTTGTTGCAATTTCTTTTTTTTTTTTTTTTTTTTTTTTTTTTGAGACGGAGTCTCGCTCTGTCACCCAGGCTGGAGTGCAGTGGCCGGATCTCAGCTCACTGCAAGCTCCGCCTCCCGGGTTTACGCCATTCTCCTGCCTCAGGCTTGAGCCACCGCGCCCGGCCTGTTGCAATTTCTTTTGATGTTTTTGTCATGAAGTCTTTGCCCATAACAATGTCCTATATGGTATTGCCTAGATTTTCTTTCAGGGTTTTTTATAGTTTTGGGTTTTACATTTAAGTCTTTAATCCATCTTGAGTTAATTTTTGTACAAGGTGTAAGGAAGGGGTCCTGTTTCAATTTTCTGGATATAGTTAGCCAGTTTCCTAGCACAATTTATTAAACAAGGGATCTTTCCCCATTGCTTGTTTTTGTTCAGTTTGTCAAAGATCAGATGACTGTATATGTGCAGTCTTATTTCTGAGATCTTTATTCTGTTCCATCGGTCTATGTGTCTGTTCTTGTGCCAGTAGCATGCCGTTTTGGTTACTGTAGCCTTGTAGTATAGCTTGAAGTTGGGTAGTGTGATGCCTCCAGCTTTGTTCTTTTTGCTTAGGATTGTCTTGGCTGTGTGGGCTGTTTTCTGGTTCCATATGAATTTTAAAGTAGTTTTTTTCTAATTCTGTGAAGAATGTCAATGGTAGTTTAATGGGAATAGCTCTGAATCTATAAATTACTTCAGGTAGTATGTACATCTTCACAATATGATTCTTCCTATGCATGAGCATGAAATATTTTTCCATTTGTTTGTGTCCTCTCTGATTTTCTTGAGCAGTGGTTTGTAGTTTTCCTTGAAGAGCTCCTTCACTTCCCTTGTTAGCTGTATTCCTAGGTATTTTATTCTCTTTGTAGCAATTGTGAATGGGAAATCATTCATGATTTAGCTCTCTGCTTGTCTGTTGTTGGTGTATAGGAATGTTTGTGATATTTGCATATTGATTTTGTATTCTGAGACTTTGTTGAAGTTGCTTATCAGTTTAAGAAGCTTTTGGACTGAGACAATGGGTTTTTCTAGATATAGAATCATGTTGTCTGCAAACAGAGAAAGTTTGACTTCCTATCTTCCTATTTGAATATGCTTTATTTCTTCCTTTTGCCTAATTGCCCTGACCAGAACGTCCAATACTATGTTGAATAGGAGTGGTGAGAGACAGCATCCTTGTCTTGTGCCAGGTTTTAAGGGGAGTGCTTCCAGTTTTTGCCCATTCAGTATGCTATTGGCGGTGGGTTTGTTATATATGGTTCTTATTATTGTGAAGTATGTTCCTTCAATGCCTAGTTTCTTGAGAGTTTTTAACATGAAGGAATATTGAATTTTATCGAAGGCCTCTTCTGCGTCTATTGAGATAATTATGTGGTTTTTGTCTTTAGTTCTGTTTATATGATGAACTACATTTATTGATTTGCATATGTTTAACCAGCCTTGCATCCTGGGGATGAAGCTGACTTAATCATGGTGGATAAGCTTTTTGATGTGCTGCTGAATTTGGTTTGCCAGTATTTTATTGAGGAGTTTTGCATTGATATTCATCAGGGATATTGGCCTGAAGTTTTTATTTTTTCCTTGTTGTTGTATCTCTGCCAGGTTTTGTTAGTAGGATGATGCTGGCCTCATAAAATGAGTTAGGGAGAATTCCCTCCTTTTCAATTGTTTGGAATAATTTCAGAAGAAATGGTACTGGCTCCTCTTTGTACCTCTCATAGAATTCAGGTATAAATCCCATCTGGTCCTGGACTTATTTTTGGTTGGTGGGCTATTTATTATTGCCTCAATTTCAGAACTCATTGGTCTATTCAGGTATTCAACTTTGTGGTTCAGTCTTGGGAGGATGTATTTGTCCAGGAATTTATCCATTTCTTCTTGATTTTCTAATTTATTTGCATAGAGTTGCTTATAGTATTCTCAGATGGTTGTTTGTATTTCTGTGGGGTCAGTGTTGATATCCCTTTATCATTTTTATTGTGTCTATTTGATTCTTTTTTTCTTTTTTATTAATCTAGCTAGCAGTCTATCTATTTATTAATTTTTTTTCTAAAAAAAACAGTTCCTGGATTCACTGATTTTCTGAAAGGTTGTTCATGTCTCTATCTCCTTCAGTTCCACCTTGATCTTGGTTATTTTTTTTTCTTCTGCCAGCTTTGGGGATTTTTGCTCTTGGTTCTCTAGTTCTTTTAGTTGTCATGTCAGGGTGTTGATTTGAGATCTTTCTAGCTTTTTGATGTGGGCATTTGGTGCTAACAATTTCCCTCTTAATGCTGCTTTTCCTGAGTCCCAGAGATTCCGGTACGTTGTCTCTTTGTTTGTATTGGTTTCGAAGAGATTATTGATTTCTCCCTTAATTTCATATTTACCTAGGAGTAATTCGGGAGCGGGTTGTGCAATTTTCATGCAATTGTGTGGTTTTGAGTGAGTTTCCTAACTTTGAGCTCTAATTTGTGCTGTGGTCTGAGAGACTATCTGTTATGATTTCAGTTCTTTTGCATTTGCTGAGGGGTGTTTTACTTCCAATTATGTGGTTGATTTTAGAATAAGTGCCATTTGGCACTGAGAAGAATGTATATTCTGTTGATTGGGGGTGGAGAGTTCTGTAGATGCCTATCAGGTAGACTTGATTCAGAGCTGAGTTCAAGTCCTGAATATCTTTCTTAATTTTCTGTCTTGATGATCTAATATTGACAATGGAGTATTAAAGTCTCCCACTATTGTTGTGTGGAAGCCTAAGTCTCTGTGTAGGCCTCTAAGAACTTTTTTTAATGAATCTGGGTGCTCCTATATTGGGTGCATATATATTTAGGATAGTGAACTCTTCTTGTTGAATTGATCCCTTTACCATATTTAAGACTCTTCTTTGTCTTTTCTGATCTTTGTTGGTTTAAAGTTTGCTTTGTCAGAAAGTCAGATTGCAACCCCTTTTTTATCTGCCTTCTACTTGCTTGGTAATTTTTCCTTCATCCCTTTATTTTGAGCCTATATATGTATTTGCACATAAGATGGGTCTCTTGAGCATAGCACACCGAAGAGTTTTGACTCTTTTTCAAGCTTGTCATTCTGTATCTTAATTGGGGCATTTAGCCCATTAACATTTAAGGTTAATATTGTTATGTGTGAATTCGATCCTGTCTTCATGATTCTGGCTGGTTATTTTGCAGATTTTTTGATGTATTTGCTTCATAGTGACATTGGTCTTTCTACTTCAGTGTGTTTTTGCAGTGGCTGGTGACGGTTTTTTCTTCCTCCCCTCCCCCAATATTAATGCTTCCTTCCTGAGCTCTTCCAAGGCAGCCTGGTAGTGACAAAGTTCCTCAGCATTTGCTTGTCTGAAAAGGATTTTATTTCTGCTTCACTTATGGAGCTTAGTTTGGCTACATACAAAATTCTTGGTTGGAAATTCTTTTCTTTAAGAACGTTGAATATTGGTACCCAATCTCTTCTGGCTTGTGGAATTTCTGCTGAGAAGTCCACTGTTAGTCTAATGGGCTTCCCTTTGTAGATGGCCTGGCTTTTTGTTTTGGCAGCCCTTAACATTTTTTCCTTTATTTTGACCTTGGAGAATCTGATAATTACGTGTCTTGGGGTTGATCTTCTCATGGATTATCTTACTGGGGTTCTCTGGATTTCCTGAATTTGAATGTTGGGCTGTCTTGCTAGATTGGGTAGCTCTTCTGGATGATATTCTGAAGTATGTCTTCCAACTTGGTTTGTTCTCCCCATCTCTTTCAGGTACCCCAATCAGTCTTAGGTTCAATCTTTTCACATAATCATAGTTGTCAGAGTTTTTGTTCATTTCTTTTCATTCTTTTTTCTCTAAACTTGTCTGCCGGTCTTATTTCAAAAAGATAGTCTTCAAGCTCTGAAATTCTTCCCTCTGCTTGGTCTATTCAGTTATCGATACTTATAGTTGCACTGTGAAGTTCTCGTGTTGTGTTATTCAGCTCCATCAGGTCATTTATGTTTGTCTCTAACGTGGTTATTCTGGTTAACAGCTCCTGCAATGTTTTATCATTGTTCTTAGCTTCTTTGCATTGGGTTAGAACATGCTTCTTTAGTTCAGCAAAGTTCATTATTACCCACCTTCTGAAGCTTACTTCTGTTGATTCATCAATATTAGCCTCTGCCCAGTTCTGTGCCCTTGCTGAAGTTTTGGAATTATTTGGAGGAGAAGAGGCACTCTGACTTTTTGAGTTTCACCATTTTTTTGTTGATTGTTTCTCATCTTTGTGAGTTTATTTAGCTTCGATCTTTGAGGTTGCTACCCTTTGGTTGGGGTTTTTGTGAGGACTTTTTGTTGATGTTGTTGCTTTCTGTTTGTTTGTTTTTCTTTTAAAACTCAGGCCCCTCTTCCATAGAGCTGCTGCAGTTTGCTGGGGTTTCACTATAGAACTTATTCACCTGGGACCCTCCTGCACCTGGAGATGTCACCAGTGGAGGCTGCAGAACAGCAAACACGGCTGCCTGCTCCTTCCTCTGGGATCTCTGTCCTGGAGTGGCACCGACCTGATGCCACTGGGAACTCTCCTGTATAAGGTATCTGGCGACCCCTGTTGAGGGGGTCTCACACAGTCAGAAGGTACAGGTTCCAGGACCTGCTTAATGAATCACTCTGGCTGCACCTTAGCAGAGGGGGTGCGTTGCACTGGTGGAAAATCCCACTCCTCCGGCCTGCCTGGATTCCTCAGAGCCAGCAGGGGGAGACTAAGTCTGCTGATCTGTGGTGACTGTGGACACCTCTGCCTCCAGGAGCTCAGTCCCAAGGATATCAGAGTTCTGTCCTTAAACTTAAATTTCTGGCTGGAGGAGCTGAAATTCCTGCAGAGAGGCCCCGCCCAGTGAGGAGGTATGGGCCAGGGTCCCGCCTAATGAGGCAGTCTGGCCATGATCTGCCACAGCCACTATGCTGCACTGTGGGAAATTCCTCCTGTATCCAATCTGTCCAGTTACCCACAGGTGAAAATAGTAGGCTGGAGCTGCAGTGATGACTGCCACTTTTCACCCACAAGAGCTCAGTCGTCTTCAGCAACAGGTAGCCACAGTAATGATGGCCATACTTCCCCCGGGGAACTCGTAATCGTAGGCAGTCTCCAGCCGAGTGGCCACTGAGAATCTGTACAGCTCTGTGCTTGAGACCCAAGGCCCTGGTGGCATGGACTCACGAGGGTGATATCCTGATCCACAAGTTGCACAGATGCATAGAAAAAGCATGGTGTCCCAGGCAGGATAGCATAATCACTGACTTCCTTCCTTGGCTGGGGGTGAGAGCTCCCTTTATTCCACATGGCTCCCAGGTAGGCCGTTGTACCACCCTGCTTTTCCTCTCTCTCTGTGGGTCATGCCAACTGCCTAGTTAGCCCCAATGAGAGAACCTGGATACTTCAGTTGCTGGTGTAGGATTCACTCTCTGTTTTTTTTGTTCTTGATGGGAGCCTCCTACTGCAGCTGTTTCTACTTGGCCTTCTTGGACCCTCCCCAAGCTTAATTTTCTAAGTACATAGGTTTAAGTATTAAACTGAACCAATATTATTCCAGTTAGTACATGTAATCCTTGAGGTCATTTTTTCATATATTTGATGTCTTTTAAAGTTGGAAAAGACAACATCTTTTAGATGTGCCTAGCTTCTCATTGGGAATTTGTTTAGTCACATGAAATGGTTCTTATTATGGGATAATTTTCTACTAACCTTGGGTGCATATTGCGTATTGTAACTCGTTTGTTGGAAGAAATCTGAAAGTATGTTTAAACTCTTTTTATATGACAATTGAAAGTTTCTACAAATTCTCACATTTGGAATTTATTCTCAGAAAATATCTTTATATCAACTTGCAAATATACTTCAATTCTGTTCTATAACCATAATAAAACTTTTCCTAAAGCAACAACAACAAAATTACAGTTGCTGAAAAAGGAACAGTTTATCAGCAGTGTCTCTATGGAGACACTATAATGGATTTATAATAACACTTTGAATATTAGTTAGCCTCATTTGTGGAATATGTTTTAAATTTTATTTATTAATATTGAATTCAATTAAACAATGTACAGTCCCATTGAAAAGTATACTTTCCTCTAAACACATCATAACAGGAACAAACAGAAAAATATATCTAGGCTGGCCTTAGGAAGAGAGAAAATCTGAATCTCTATAGTACATATGGCAGCCATCAGGACCATAGTCAGGGGATTCAAGACCTGGGCAAAGGTCAAATCATAGTGTTTATCCCTAAGTCAAATTATCCCTAAGTCAAATTATTTTATTTGTTCTTATCCCGAAGAACAAATAAAGCATCTGGACTCAAAGTCAGAACAAGAAACCTGCAAGTAAGGGGTTAGTACCTGGTAGCAGGTAAAGCAGGGAAAAAGAGATGAAAGATTGAGGAACAAAGTTGGAACCTCAGACCTTGGTTTCTGTAGCTAATTAATGAGGTTGTCTACCCTGGAGGGCAAAGCCCAGGAAATGTGCGTTACATTCTCCCACCCAAGGTCTTGGTGTCTGGCTGCTGTTGAAAGCTTCTTGTCAGCCACTCAGTCCAGTGGTTCTCCAGCTGGGTCAACAATTCACCCTCCTCCTCTCCTCTTTATATTCTTCCCCTATAGGAAATGCTGTTCTTCATGGTTCTTTCTCACTTCCTTTATCCACCTTTTCAACAACTCTGTATCTTTGCAATTTTCTGTAAATCCCTCTTCTTCTGTGTTGTCATCCACTGTAACCTTGGACAGAGCTAGATGTCTCTTCCCCAGTTTTCTGTAACGCTCTTTTGTTGTATGGATAACATTACATTGTAATTATTTGTTTATATGTCTGTGTGTTGGTCTTCTTATTTATCTGTTTGCTCCAGAAAACAAAGATTTTGTTTCATACACACTTAAATCACTGTTGCTTGGCATGTAGCAGGGATTTATTAACAGATTATTGAATGGAATTGATTTATGTTCCAATAACTTTTCTCCAAACAAAATGTGGATTATTTTCAGAATTTTGAGGCTAAAAAAAATAAACAAAATATTACCTTGAGGATCGTGTTCCTGACCTGCATTTAAGAAAGAAACAAAAAACATTAAAAATCTTAGTAAATGCTAACCTTAAATATATATAACACTATTAAAAACAACAAAAGCAAAGTAAAATTATAATAATACTGCTATTTTAATGATTTTTCAAATTATTTTCAAGAACTTAACCATATGTATCCATATTTTACAAATAGCATATGACAAAAATTCCTCCAGATATTGGCAATATATAAGCATTAGCAAATGCAATGATTTCATAATGTTACGTGTATTCTTCTGGGCTTAAATAAATGAAAACTGAAAATCTCATCCATTGATCACCAATTCTGAACAGCATTTTTCTTCTTTTTATTTTATTTTGCTGATTCGCTTATATGAAACAAAGGTAAACACCATGAAAGAATCAATTTTCATTATAGAAAACTATTACCTGTAGACTTTAGGTGATAACATTGTTTTGAATTCTCTGACCAGAAATTCAGACGTCAAATTTTGAGAGCATTTAGATGATGCTAAATACAAACAAAATATTTTTGACCAGATAGCTCTAATCTGTGAGGTAAAAAGTTTGAATATCTTATGAATGTCCTGCTAAATTTGAAAGTCTCATGTGTAGAGATAGGAATGTGCTTGCTCTCTATGCACTGAACTTCTTTATCTGACCTTGCTCCTTCAAAGATATACATGTTACAGAATGTCAGTCACTAATGAGGCCTAAAGTAATTGAGGCTGATTGAGCTGGCAAGATGCTGCCTAATTAGAATGATAAATGGAACTGGCTGATCAAGAATGGAGGCATGAATGTCACAGAGGGCATTAAACAAGGTCATTCTGTCAAAGAGGATCAGTCATTCAACCCTTCCCCCCACCCCTAAATAATGACCATCCTTCATGCCATGTAAGCCCAATACTGTATGACGTATGCAGAGCACAGTGATTCCCTGGATAAGTCATTCAGTATAAACACTGAAACCAAATACTTTGAGTCATGTAATTATCTGTCTATCAAGAATGAGGATTTATGAGTGCACTTGTTCTCTAAAAAAATATAAGATACCCTAAAATTTATCCCATGAGGTCTACCTTGTTAAACTTTCTTTGCCACATGGGAAATCCATCAAACAACGTCAAGCATTTGAAAGACACACAAAATTTTGTCATAGTGTTTTAGAATCTGAACCATATTTAATTGATCTCTTTATTTCCTAATTATATCAATTAGAACCATTTGCATTTGGTTATTTCGTCACTTTTTGGTTTTGTTTCAAACAAGACATCAGTTTTTTTCTTGATATTGATGTGGGTGTAAACATATAAAGATACATTCATAAATATTTCAATGACAATGTAATTTTACTCAGTTCAATCAACAATGCAATATTTATTGGCCATAACCTGGGAATAAAGGTCCTGAATAAATCTATAGCTAATCATACAAAGTTATATCTAAATTATATTTAATAAAAAATCTCTCTAATACATCTGTCAGAGCACCCATCCCTGTAATACATTTGTCAGAGCACCCATCCCAAACTTCCTGGACATAGTCCTTGATGGCACATGACTATTTTCTAGGGTGGCTGATACTTGCAACTCTACCATCATTTTAAAGTTGTGTCTGAAGATGAAGTCTCCACCTTCTTAGAACACCTGCTGATCCTCAGTATAAGTAAAATTCTTTGACGTTAGATCTATAACCTGACTCTGGCCAAAAAAGAATCTGAAATGAAGGACAGCTGTGTCCCACTCAAAAAAAAAAGTAGATAACCATGAATTTGGGGAAAATAATTAATAGAAAGTAACATTAAACTAACATAATAGTAAAATAATTCAGTACATGAAATTTGGAAATAGAAACTATCGCCTGCACTAAAATCTCATTCATTAGCATATCTGTCATTCCTTTAAGTGGTTGAATAAGCAGGACATTTTTCTGGTTCAGCTTTCTTAGATGTCTTTTCTGGACCCTTTTACTTCTGTGGACTTCCTCGATGGTTCAGTTACAGGTATAACCTTTCAACATCCACAGATAAATATATGATGTCTCTGGTCCTCACAGATGTGTGCCTGACTCCCTGCGTTGGCTTTAGAAGGAAATGGTTAAGAATAAATCCTCAGTTGACAATGAAGATTGACCTCCAATACTGTTCTTGTCATTTACTAGTTATGTAGTTTGAGAGAAGTTTCCCAAACCCCATAAAATGGGTATAATGATGTTCACTTCACTGGGTTGCTTTGAAGATTAAAGGACATATGTACATTTTTTTAAAAAAGCTTAGGATAGTGGTTGGTACATGGAAAGTACTTGGCAAGTGGTAGATAATGATGTTGCTCACACCTCATGGAAGCAACTAGGAAATGAATAAAACTTTTTTTCTTTCTCTGTTGCCACTCCCTACCACCCTCTACTGCTCCCATCATACAGCTGCAAATTAGTATCTTTCACTCCTCTACACCATTTTTTTTTTTTTTTCTCCTGGCAAAGAGTCACTTCTAGTCTCGGTCCTTTTGGTGACTCTCCCTTCTCCATCAGTCTGCAGCCCCCTACACCCTCCCCACCCAGCTGTCATACTGCCCCTCCTTACTCCATTGAATATCCTCTGTCGTACTGCCAATTCTTCTCCCACTGACACTGGGCATGACTATAACTGTCAGTCATCTCTTTCAGGCTCACTTATATACACTTTATAAATGTATGAGACAGTCTCTTTATGAAACAGAATACATTGAACAGAACCTTTTCCTGATGACTCGGGGTCATGTCCATGAACAGCAATTATTGTTCTGTCCTATATAGTTCTAAGAGCCATTGAAGTATATGGGTTGCTTTTCCTTAAGCCAAATGGATTTCTTCTAAAATTTATTGCCAAGAAAAGTATAACCTCTCTAGACAAAGGCGAATACGTCCTGCTGTTTTATAACAAAACATATTTACATTGAACATGTGTTATGCAATATACTCACTCTTTCACTTGTACTTCTATGATTTTCTTGTTTGTTTACTTCTTGTTACTGGAAAAAGTAGGGAGCGGCATATTGTCCAACAGTGATAGCCAGTGTATTCATACTCAGAATACAAATTCTCTTCCTTAATATGATGATCTCTAATCTTTCACTGAACTGCAAAATTACAATTCTAACATTTAATTGACTTTTTGTCCAATGTTATATTTTATATGTTATTTTATTGTCAGTTCTGTCAAACTTGTTTTGAAATTAGGTTGGACAAATATTATATATGATATATAAATTATATTAGTTCTGTAGGAATGCCATAATAAATTACCACAAACTGGATGGCTTAAAACAGCAGAAATGTATTCCCTTGCAGATCTGGAAATGAGAAGTACATAATCAAGGTATCAACAGTGCCATATTGTCTCTAAGGGATCTTCGGTGAAATTCCTCCTTGCCTCTTCCTAGTTTCTGGTGATTGGCAGCAATCTTTGCTGTTCTTTGGTTTGTAAACATATCACTCTACTTTTTACTTCCACTATCCCTGTATGCCTCTCTATGTCTGTGTTTTCTCCATAATGACACCAGTCATTGAATTTGGGCCCACTTTAATCTAATATGACATTTTTTTAAACTTAAGTAGTTACATCTGCAAAGACCATATTTCCTAATAAGGTCACATTCTGAGGTTCTGTTTAGTCACACATTTTACAGCAACACTATTCAACCTGGTACAGACACCAAATTGCTTTGTTTTTCCTTTTGGTTATATTTCAGTGAGCGCTATCTTCCATTATTTCTTTGTGATAATTACTTCAGCAATATTACCTTTAGCAAGATTACCTTATGTGTTCCAGTTTCATATCTTTGAAAAAACAATCAATCAGTTCAAAAAAAAATACAAATAAATTGGTTAAGTTGGTTCACCTGTTAACAGGTGTTAACATTTGTTAACATATTTTATCCTGGAAATCATGTTTCTAAAAAGACCACCACAAGGCAAACAGCAACAGCATGTGTGTGCTGCAGGGCTTGTTGATGGGGGTAATGGTAGAAACTATGAGATGGTAGCTAGAATGTGGGAGTAGCAACATATGGGTCTTATTAGGCAGCACCCAATACACAAGTGATAAAACCCGAAGTGGGGAAAGTAAGAACAGAACAGGCCATAGGTAAAAACTAGACATATTCACCTATGGACAACATACTCAGAAATATATCTTAGTTCAGTCTATGTAACTCGCCTTCTGAATTTCCTATTGCAATCATTAAGTGCTGTCCATCCAACTACTCTAACCAGAAAACTCAGGAACACTCTGATTCCTCTCTAGAGGTCCTTCACGCACACGTAATCAGTCACCATACCTTGCAGAGTCTGTCTTACACTAACAAATATCTTCGCTCCCATTCTTTTTGCTACTCCCTTGGTTCAGTCCCTTAATAGGGTATGAGAGGAATGTAATGGACTGGTTTTCCCCACCTTTCCGACTTCATCTCCCAGCACTCCTTACAGATAGCCTGAGCTATAATCCAGTGAAACAGCATTTTCTTCCTGCACTTACCAGATACAGTTTTGATGTCTTTGTAGTGTCTTCTCTGCCTATTTCCCAGGGAGACACAAACACTGCCTTTTCTCTACTCACTTAGCATCTTAAAGTATATACCACAAATGTGTGGATTTTAGTATTGTTTTGTAATATTGAGTCTGCATGTCTTCTACAGAAAAATATGTGCAATAATGGAATAATAGAATAAGATGCATTTAGGGAGCCACACATATGGTTAGTCGAATCAGGTTCTTTTGCTTTGCAGCCATGTGCTAACTAGGAGGATAGAAAAAAATGGAGAGTAAATATTCTGAGGGAGTCACAGCAGAACAGATTAGAAAGACTTTGATTTCCAAGTGGATGAGGATGAAGATAACTGACCTTATAACGATTTAGTGGAGACTAAATAAGCACAATCAAAGAAAACTTCTGACTTATTTTCTCATTCAGCAAATATTGTGTCATGTATGAACCAAAGATAAAATGATCAAAATAATAAACTATATCCTTGTCTTCACAAAGATTTTACTTTGCATTTTTCTAAATATCTGTTATTTTTATTTGCTATCTTCAGTATCTACACTGCTTAGCTCAGTGATAATACATACTATTCAATAAATACTTTTAATTTAAATGAATAAATTTTAAAATCCAGAGTTGATATAAAATATTCATAAAATTCAACAAAAAAGTCTTACTTTTAAGGTGTTCATTTTTTAATTTAGTAATTTATGAAGCAAATGTTCCTTAAGCACTTTTCTCTACCAAAGTTTTTGTGTGTTGTCAGACTTAAAATGCTGGTGAAGCAGACCAAGGGAATCAATCAATATATACCGGTAATAGCAGACATGAAAATCTTTAGCATCTATAACATCCATTACATGTTCCAATTTTTAAACTAATACAACTTTGGCAGGGGAGGACACAATGTGGACAGGATTTATACCCAGACTTTGCGGTTATCTAGGGATGGTCAAATATGTAATGATCTAAGTATACTGAAAAAAAAAAATGGCAGGAACTTCAGATGTATCATTTAGCCAGTTAATGAGAGACAGAAATAAAAAATATTCGTCTGCAAGGCTTTAATATTATCTTGATTAACTTCATCATCACTATCAACAAGTAAATTTGCTGAATAGCCCCTCTGTGTGTCACATTATTTGCCTAAAAATCAAATGCCAGAGTGGTATGCAGATAAAGTCTACAATACAACAGAGAAGATAAGAAGGCTACCCCAGGGAGGCTAACAAATAATTGCACATAAATATAGATGTGTGACCCTAAAGTAGAGAAGCTGGTCCTTATCAAGGGATGTGTACTAATTAGTTTTACTGTTCTTATTAATATACATGTTCTCAATCTAATTATTTACTTATATGTGGTTTTTAAGCTCATGTTTTGAGTGAAATCAGGATTACTACATAATATGCCTATGGGTCACCTGAATTTGCCTTGACCCTAACTTGTCTTAGTCAGCTAGTCAACATTTTCACAGGGGGCAAAGAATGAGCATATCCATGAATCTAAAAATTTTCCTCACAGCAGCCAGTAGAACAACTAAAAGCTCATATCTTGTTAAACACAAAGCAGGAGGATCATTTCTTCTGCTAAAGAGGAAAAAGTCGTTTGTGATATTTAACTGAGTGCAACTCAATGACTTTATTGATAGAAACAAAAACAGCATTGAACTAAGAAAGATTCTTTTCCTTGGTAACATTGTTAAAAATCCAGGGAGTCTTATTCCCTGTGCAATGAAAGCAAATATGAACAAAGCATTTGACAATGTTTTAAGGAGATTGCATTCTGGACAAGATGAACTAACAAACTGTTATTTCTATCATGTGCATGTGCCTCTCTTTCTCAAGGTTGTTTCCCTGGGTAGCATATTACTTCAAGGTGATGCTTCTTTCACAGGCTGAGATATCCTGGGACCAGTATAAATAGGAATGCAGTATAGTGGGTATGCTCAGCACCAAGTTTTTGCTATGTCAATCTGCTCCTACGTGACTATTTTATGCTGTGTGAACAACCTTTGTGACTGCATTAGCTGGATGTCAGAAGCAGCAAATTCATTTCTCTGGTAGATAAATATGGAGCCACCACCATGCATTTCTAGTTGTCATTGGTTAGGAAAATGGAAAAGCAGAAACACAGTACAGGAAAATACAAAAGGGCTAACTGACAAAATCTAGTCTCAGTGCCAATAATACCGCAGAATATTTTTTTTCATAGAATTTTGTTGGGAAAGTGCACCTGAGGAACCAGAAGGATTAGGAAAACCTTGCCAGTCACTGCAGGGTGCAGCTAAAGGCAGACTCATTGAAGTTCCAGTTCAAAAATGATAAGGTTTAATAAATCTCTGTGGGTGGATTTATCTCATAATTGCAGATCATATTTAGGGGACTGGACTAATTAGACTTGATTTGTATATGCTTTAGGCTTAATTGAAAGTCAGTTTTTTTCTGTGTTACTTCAAAATGATTCTTTGTTTAATGTGGAAAGAGGTAACTTTTGCATAAGCTAAATTCTAAATCATGACCATGTTTATGTTCTTTGCATTTGAATTGCATGCTGCTCTGTTGTTATGAAATATAGTCACTTTATTAAACAAAGAAAAGATGCCGATTTCTTTGGTATGTGATTTGAAATACTAAAATATGCTTAGTGATAAACCTTTAAAAAGAAACCAAGAAAATATATGAGCTAAAGTGGAGTTTTATGTTCATCAAGGGAACAAAAGGAAAGCAATACAATTTTTCCTCTGTGTAGCACCCTTTGTTTAACAAGGCCACTCTTGGTAGCTGATTAATTATTGAAAATAAAAAGAACTAAGCTTAAATTGCAACTACTCCTTGCAATAAAAATTATGATACATTTGAAATATTTTAATTAGAATGGGTACAAATATGACTAATGGTATATATTGGTTTCATTATTAGGCTATTATTATTTAAATTTCACATTAATATTCATCCATTGTGGATTTGTGCCTTTGAATTTTCATAATGTTTTTCTTGGTCTTCATTAAGGTATCTCCATACATATACTGCTTATTGTAATGTGGCTGCATTTTAGTGTCAGTCTAATTATGACCAATTCGTTCATTTTAAAATAGTTATAGCAATCTTTATGTAGCATAACAAACTTTCTGTAATTCAGGTTATTTTTGAAGTTACACATGGGGTCCAAGACAGGATGAGAGTTTTGGTATTGTCTTTGGTTCACTCTTTTTCTGGAATTATTTTCCAATTTTCCTTTCCAAAACTAAACATATGACTAGATAGAACAAGTATACAGTTACATGGTGAAGTTGAACGACATTAGAAAGTATCTCTTACTTCAGCATAATAACGTCCCACTCTCATTCTCTAATTATGTAATATCTGAATCACCACCACTAGATTTCCCTTAGGTATAAGTTCATATCCATAATTAAAATGAAGTTGATTATCCAATCTCAATCAAAATTCCAGGAGGTTATTTTGTGGATTTCAACCAACCGATTCTAAAGTTTATATGGAAAGGTCAATAACCCAAAATAATCAACTCGATAAAATTCATACTGACACTGTCTGCTTTAACATTTACTATAAAACTACAGTAATTAAGACAGTTAGATATTAGAGAAAGGATAGACAGATAGATGCGTGGAATAAAATAGTCAGAAATAGACCCATACAACTATTGTCAGTTGATGTTTGAAAAAGGAGCAAAAGCAATACAATAGAGAAAAGAGAGTCTTTTCAACAAATGATGCTGGAACAACTGGACATCAAAATGCAAAAAAAAAAAAAAAAAGAATCTAGACACTAATCTTACACTCTCACAAAAATTAACTCAATATGGATCATAGACCTAAATGTAAACTGCAAAACTACAAAACTCCTGAAAATAAAACAGGAGAAAATCTAAATGATCTTGGGCATGACAATGGCTTTTTAAATACAACACCAAAGGCATGAAACATGAAAGAAATAATTGGTGAGCTGAACTTCATTAAAATTAAAAACTTATCTATAGGGACAATGTGAAGAAAATGAGAAGACAAGCTATAGAATGGGAGAAAATGTTTTCAGAAGACGTATATACAGGATAATTATCTAAAAGAGATTAAAAAAAAAAAACCTTCTTAAAACTTAACAATGGCTGGGCATGGTGGGTCATCCTTGTGATCCCAGCTTTTTGGGAGGCTGAGGCAGGTGGATCACGAGATCAGGAGATGGAGACCATCCTGGCCAACATGCTGAAACCCCATTTCTACTAAAAATACAAAAATTAGCTGAGAGTTGTGGTGTGTGCCTGTAATCCCAGCTACTTGGGAGGCTGAACCATGGAGTCGGAGGTTGCAATGAGCTGAGATCACGCCACTGCACTCTAGCCTGGAAACAGAGCGATACTCCGTCTCAAAACAAACAGACAAGCAACAACAACAACAACAAAAACTTAACAATAAGGAAAGGACAACCTTATTAAAAATTGGGCAAAACATCCAAGGAAATAGTTCACCAAAGAAGACATACAGATGGCAAATAAACAAATGAAAAGATGTTCCATATTATATATCTATCATTAGAGAACTTCCAGTTAAACAATGAGATACATTAAAAACCTATTAGAATGGTGAAAATCCTAAATATTGACAACATCAAATTCTAGTGAAAAGGTGGAGCAATAGTAACTTTTATTTATTGCTGGTGGAAATGCAAAATGGTACAGCCCCTTTGGAAAACAGTTTGGCAGTTTTCTACAAAAGTAAATATACTCTTTCTATATGATCCAAGAATTGCACTCCTTGCTATTTACCAAAATGAGTTAAAAATTTATGTGCACACAAAAACTTGCACATGGGTGTTTATAGCAGCTTTATTCGTAATTGCAAAAACATGAAAGCAACCCAGATATTGTTCAGTACATGAATGAGTAAATAAATTGTGGTACATTCAAGGAATGAAAGATTACCCAAGACTTAAAAGAAGTGAGTTATAAAGCAATGAAAAGACATGGAGGAATCTCGAATGTATATTACTAAGTGAAGTAAGTCAAATCTGAAAGTCTACATACTATATGATTCCAACTACACGACATTCTGGAAAAGGTAAAACTTTGGAGACAGTAAAAAGATCAATGGTTGCCAATGGGTTGGAAGAAGGATGCACAGAGGATTTTGAGGGCAGTGAAACTATTTTCTACAATAATAAAATGGTAGATGCATGCCATTATACATTTGTCAAAACCCATAGACTGTACATCTGGTGAATACTAATGTAAATGATGAACTTTTGGGGATTAGGTTGTGTTAATGTAAATTCATTGATTACAACAAATGTACAAGTGTGGTGAGGGGTCCTGTTGATAGGGGAGCTTGTATATTTGTCGGGGCAGAAAGTATACAGGAATTCTGTATTTTGCCTCAATTTTGCTGTGAACCCAACTGATCTAAAAAATAGTCTTTAAAAAGCCATAAGTAAATGCATACATGCATAAATTTTTCCATTCAAACCAAAAGAAAATGAAGTTGACTCTTACATCCAAAAAGCCAAATCACCAATTTCTTTGATATTTCCCCAACTCCAAATAAAGTCATTTCTGTAGAAGTCTCAATTATCCATATTAAAGGGGAGCTTCCATTCATTGCCTCCCACCTACCTAATTTTCTGTCCCAAGACTTTGTACATGACAAACTTTGGCTACTTTTCAAAGATGCCAGCTATCTTAATGAGAGAAAAGATTTAATGTTTGCATATCTAGGGATGAATGTGTTAGCAGGTAGAAAGGTGGGGTGTGAGAAATTCCAGTTTGGTAAACAGACAGGAGAGAGAATAAAAAATCAAAATGTTTCTGAGAATTGGCTTAGGAAGGAAAACAATAGAATGGAACCAGAATGCTAGGTAAGTGTGTAAAGTCATAAACATGATTGGGTTGAGATTCAAAAGTGGATTAAGGTAAGGTTGAGCCTTGCCTCACAAAGAAGGGACAGGAAAACAGGCTGGGACATCTGGTGGACCAAAGAATGGGCTTGAGCACTGATGCACTGATGGGAAGACTCATATATGACCCACATTCTACCTTTCTATGTCTCATTTTGTGTTCATCATTCAGCCCGTCTATTGCAGTGAGAAAAGCCCTGTTCTTCCAACAATTGATTTTTCAGTAAGAAATCTATCAGTAAATTGATGTGATTGTTTATTGTGAGAGTTTTGTCAGAAATCTGGCAAGAACTGAGAGCAGTTTGGGTACATAGGAAGAGAGAGTGCTAGATTAAAGGGTAGAAGACATTAGGGGAAAAGTTATCAAGACCCTTTGGGGTCTTTCTAGCTTTCTCTGAAGGCAGGCTTTCTTCCTGATACTAAAAAGCTTGGTAGTGTGCTAGGAGTCGTATAAGTGGAAAGAAGACAGCTATTTATTAAATGAATAGAGTGTGTTTTTAATAAGTGATAGCAGTTTAAATTGAATTAAAAATTATGAATGTTTATATAATAAATTATAATCCAACTTATTACAATTTAGATTATATATATGTGTGTGTGTATATATGTGTATATGTGTGTGTGTGTGTGTGTATGAGTATGTATATTAGTCTGTTTTCATGCTACTAATAAAGATATACCTGAGACTGCGTAATTTATAAAGGAAAGAGGTTTAATGGACTCACAGTTCCACATGGCTGGGGAAGTCTCACAGTCATGGCAGAAGGCAAGGAGAGGCAAAAGCACATCTTACCTGGTGGCAGGCAAGAGAACTTGTGCAGGGGAACTCCCATCTATAAAACCATCATATCTCATGAGACTTATTCACTACCACGAAAACAATATGGGGAAAACTGACCCCATGATTCAATTATCTCCACCTGGTCTCACCCTTGACACATGGGGATTTTTTTACAATTCAAAGTGAGATTTGGGTGGGGACACAGCCAAACCATGTCAGTATGTATGTGTGTGTGTATGTATGTATGTATGTATGTATCTATCTCTTTATCTATCTATCTATCTATCTATCTATCTATCTATCTATCTATTTATCTATCTATCCATCCATCCATGACAGGATGAGCCAGAGAGAGAAAAAGTGAGTGAGCACAGGAATAAAAGGTATATGATGACACAAACAAATGGAAACACATCTTATTCTCTTGGATGGGTAGAATCAACACTGTGAAAATGACCATACTGTCAAAAGAAATCTACAAATTCAATGCAATCTGATTAAAATACCCTCATCATTTCTCACAAAACTAGAAGAAACAATCCTAAACTGTGTATTTTACCAAAAAAGAGCTCACATAGCCAAAGCAAGACTAAGCAAAAAGAACAAATCTGGAGGCATCACATTACCCAACTTCAAACTATACTACAAGATTATAGTTACCAAAACAGCATAGTACTCATATAAAAATAGGCACATAGATCAATGGAATAGAATAGAGAACACAGAAATAAAGACAAATATATACAGCCACCTGATCTTTGACAAAGCAAACAAAAATGTAAAATGGGGAAAGGACACCCCTATTCAACAAATGGTGCTGGGATAATTGGCAAGCCAAATGTAGAAGAATGAATGAAGCTGGATCCTCATCTCTCATCTTACATACAAATCAACTACAGGTGGATAAAAGACTTAAATCTAAGACTTGAAACCATAAAAATTCTAGAATATAGCATGAGAAAAACTTTTCTAGACATTGCCTTAGGCAAAGAGTTCATGACGAAGAACCCAAAGGCAAATGCAACAAAAACAAAGATAGATTGATGGAACCTAATTAAACCAAAAATCTTCTGCACAGCAAAAGAAATTATTAGCAGAGTAAACAGACAACCCACAGACTGGGAGAAAATCTTTGCAAACTATGCATCTGACAAAGAACTAATATCCAGAATCCACAAGGAACTCAAACAAATCAGCAAGAAAAAAATAATAATCCCATCAAAAAGTGGTCAAAGGACATGAATAGACAATTATCAAAAGAAGATATACACTAATTATCAGGGGAATGTAGATCAAAACCACAATGAGGTACTACCATACTCCTGGAAAAATGATCATAATTAAATAATAAAAGAATAACAATGGTTGGTGCGGATGTGGTGAAAAAGGAACACTTTTACACTGCTGGTAGGAATGTAAACCAGTACAACCACTATGGAAAACACTATGGATATTCCTTAAAGAACTAACAGTAGAACTACCATTTGATACAGCAATCTCACTGCTCGGTATCTACCCAGAGGAAAAAAAAATCATTATATGAAGAAGACACTTGCACATGTATGTTTATAGGAACACAATTTGCACCTGCAAAAATATTGAACCAGACCAAATGCCCATCAACCAATGAGCGCATAGAGAAAATGTGATATATATACACAGACACAGACACAGACACACACAGACACACACACGCAGACACACACAGACACAGACACACACACACAGACACACACCCCATGGAATACTACTACTCAGCCATAGAAAGGAACAAAATAATGGCATTCTCAGCAATGTGGATGGAGTTGGATACTGTTATTCTAAATGAAGTAACTCAGGAAAGGAAAACCAAACATTGTATGTTCTCACTTATAAGTGGGAGCTAAGCTATGAGGATACAAAGGCATAAAAATGATATACTAGACTTTGCACACTCAGGGGGAAGAGTGGGAGGGGTGTGAGGGATAAAAGACTACACATTGGGTTCAGTGTACATTGCTTGGGTAACGGAAGCACCCAAATATCAGAAATCAGCACTAAAGAACTTTTCCACGCAGCCAAACTCCATCTGTTCCCCCCCAAACTCTTGAAATTTTTAAAAAAACATATAAGAATTATTTTATAAGAAATCAAAGTAAAATCACTAAAACATAATATAATAGGTATCTTAGTTAATGAATACTTTTATCAAAATAATATTAATGGAAAATTGTTAAATGAATATTGCTTAATATTATCTACTTAAAAGTCTTTTATCAACCATTTCAGATGGTAAAATATAGTTATCAACATGCTACTCTGTCACTCATTTTTTTTCATTAAATTCTTCATTTAATGAACAAGTGTGTATGTCCCAAATATAATAAGCATTCTGAAAAAAGTTGCAAATTTTGAGACTATTCCAAGGGTAGAGTGGGGAAGTCTTCCTTGAGAAACCTTCCCTGAGAAAATAACTTTGGAGTGGCTGATCTCTGAATTATAGAAACTGTTGATGTGGGAAGGAGTTGTTGAGTAGGATAAAGCACCTTCTGTTAAAAGCACCAGCATGCACAAAGGCATGGAAAAAAATTAGGATAGAAGAAAAGGCTGAGGGATCTGAAGCACAGAAAGAATGGGACTAAACTGCAAATTGAGGCTGGGCAGGTAAATTATACGATGATACATAGATTTGTTATAGATGTTAGTGCTTATCTATTAGAAATGTGGTTCTTTCAAGGGTTTCACAAACAGCCATGGGTAGTAGCATTTGGATTTTGCAGTGACTGTTTTGGCACATGGAGAGATCAGATTGAAGGGAAAAGTCCAAATATGTAGACATAAATTTAAAGTTGTTGGGGTATTTTTGTTTGTTTTTCTTGAAACATACAGAAAGAAAAAAAGTGCATATGTGTTTGTAATTAACAAACAGTAAAGATGACAACAAATTATGAACATCATCTGCCTAATAATAACATAATATGGCTCAAAACAAGAGAGTGTGTTAAGATTAAACATTAACTTCTCTAAATCTCACGTAGAATACGTACATCTTTAAAAGTAAATGCTTTGGGAGGCCGAGGCGGGCGGATCACGAGGTCAGGAGATTAAGACCATCCTGACTAACACAGTGAAACCCCGTCTCTACTAAAAATACAAAAAAAAAGTAGCCGGGCGTGGTGGCGGTCGCCTGCAGTCCCAGCTACTCAGGAGGCTGAGGCAGGAGAATGGCGTGAACCGGGAGGCGGAGCTTGCAGTGAGCCGAGATCGCACCACTTTACTCCAGTCTGGGCGACAGAGCCAGACTATGTCTCAAAAAAAGAAAAAAAAAAAAAAAAAGAAAAAAGAAAAGAAAATGCTGCATTTCTGAAAGGCTTATCATCTGATGTTCCCTTTATTAGTAGAACAAGATCCAAGGGTTTGAAGGAATCAAAGGGAAGGCAGGGAGTAGCAGTCACTGGTGCTGCTCAGTTCCACATTTCGGAGTGGAGAGTAGCAAGGGACACCTTTGTCGTAGGATAACCGCTTCCTTTCTAATAAGTGAACCTGCTAGGAAAAAAAAAAAGAAGAAGATGTTTGAAAGGTGGGAGAGGAAATGACATAGTATTAGAAGATTAAAACCAGAGGAGCTGTGAGTTAAGGAGCTTCACAAGGAGGCATACAAACCTCTACCTGCAAAATCTTAGTGTAGAACTGCACCCAGTGACAAAGAATACAGCAGATTTGTGGTTCATCATGACAAGTCAGACATGAAATTGTAGATGGCCTCAGGAGAGTCTCCTGCCTCTCACTAGATTTCAGACTTTGACTAAATGCCGTCATTCACAGTTCAGAAAGGAACAAGCACAGGGTCACTGCAGAGGTATAGCAAATGAAACTAAACAAAAGAAAGTAAGCAAACATAGCAAACACATACAAATGTATGACAATAACAACAAAAAAAAATGGAAAGAAAGGAAGATAAAAGCAACATCTGTCAAGTTTTAGCTTCGGACTCAAAGGAAGGATTTAGAATGCAAGTTTCTACGAACATGTAGCATTTGTGAGACTATGTATGTTTGCATATTTATTTTACAAGATATCAGAAAGAGTTTAAAGAGACACCCCTCCCCCAAAACAGAATCAAAGTGAACTGAAATATCTCAGGAGGAAATGGAAGAGAATAATAAAACCATTTCAGAGTTAAAGGAAAATTTATCCAAAAGTACAATGAACTTGGCTGAAAGCACAGTTATAATCAAGGATTAGAGAAATGAGAAAAGTCACAAAAACACAGGGAAGAATAAAGTAGAGTAAATATTATTTGAGGAAATAGTTCTGCAAGATATGCAAATAAAATCAACAGACACATTATTTACGTTTTCAGAAAAAAAATACCATGTGAAAAAAATATTTAGGTGGATGATAAAATTGCCTTTTCTAAATAGTAAGGGCAGTTCAGCCCTCACAAAATTTGATACAGAAACAGTAATACTGTATCACACACTCTGAGATTTGGAACTTAAATATTGATGATAATAATTTTGAAAAGCACATAGCCAGAAAACCTGGTTTCTTTAGACTTCATATGATGCTAGGAGACAACATGGGACAATCTAAGAATCTCATTTCCAACTTAGTTTCTCTCAGGTCATTATTCTCAAATTCATAAGACTTGGGAAAGATAAATCCCTTCCTGAGTTTTCAATGAAACTATATTGCTCAATAACAAATTAGAGGAAACCAAGGGATAATTATAATAAAATTAAAGAGATCAGGAACAAACATAGCATGATATCAAAAGACATGCTATGATCTGACCTACTGAAATAAATTAAGACTGATTCTTGTTCTGTTTTTTGTACTTCTCTGAATTTTATGATAAGCTCATGCCATTTTTGCCTGAAGTAAATATTTTAATTTTGGGGTATGAATATAGGGGAGCTAGTTAAAATGCAGCTGTCATATTTCAGACACACATGTCTTCAGGCTAAGAACATAATAATAGGTATAGATAGGTGTGGACAGATACATGAGAGGCAAGAGGTAAAATTGATCGGCACTATTAATGGAATGATAGAGTATGTGATGGAGAGGGAAGTGACAAGAAAAACTTCTATATTCCAGGCTGGTACATCTTGTTGGATGGTTCCTTGTAATAGGAGATGTCAGAAAAAGACCAAAGTTTGGAGGATTCGGTTAGATACAACAATTTAAAGTATAATTTGACTCCAAGGTAGCGATTATCAAACTCCAGAGTGCAATGACTCATTTTGACTGGCAAAAATATCTTGAAAATTTTTTCTCCTCCCCGAAGCCCACATAAGAGTAAATATATTATTATTATTGCATACAGTAATATTGATAATTACTGCTGCAATTGGTAATTGGCAGGCAGACTCTAGTTTGTGAATCCCCGGTCTAGAATATGTACTTTCTAGATCTCTTCTTAGATATCTTAGAAAAAAAATGGTCTTCCACCATCAGTTTATATGATATTTACAGCACGGTCTTTGATAACCATAGATGAAATCACGAAAAATTTTTGACAACTGTGCACGTATGTAGAAAACCACAGAACCTTAATAGAAAGCAGGCAGCAGAAATCTGCTAGGATTTTTAAACTTGATGACGTTTGAGTCCAGTAAACATGTCTTCTAGAGGTAGGCAAATTACACTGTTGCCTTGTTTGGATGCTCTATTTCAGAGTGCTTGGAAATCTTTCTTCTTGGTAACTTTTATCCTTTGAAATGATACATCTATTTGTTGCTTTATGGTGACCTAATATGTGACACTAACTAACATTTATATACCCCCTTATATATTTTCTGATTCTAGAATTCTAGTTTATATCTGGTTAATTTTAACTGAAAATTAGTATTGTGGGATATACTTTTAGGTGAGCAAAAGGTTGGGGGAAGAAGGGGAACTTTCTTATCCCACTTTAATCTAAACATTTAACTGCAATTTTTTCTCCCTAGGGTATAATGAACTCTTTTCCTTCCTTAGTTGTTAAGGGTCAAACCTTAACATCATTAGAAACTCGAAGTTAGCAGAGGTCTTAATAAAATGGTATTTTTTGTTAAACTTCATTACCTACTGTATCTATATAATATATAAGATGACTTAAGAGAGTAACATATGCAGTTTAGGAGCTAAAATATCAAAATTTACCCTCATAATGTAATAAGTTATGTTGTTTGCATGTAGCTAATTTTTATCATTTTCTTTTCTTTCTTTTCTTTTTCTTTTTCTTTCTTTTTTTTTTTTTTTTTTTGAGACAGAGTGAGACTCTGGAGTGCAGTGGCGTGATCTCTCGGCTCACTGCAACCTCCAGCTCCTGGGTTCAAGCGATTCTCCTGCCTCAGCTTCCTGAGTAGCTGGGATTACAGGCGCACACCACCACACCATGCTACTTTTTGTATTTTTAGTAGAGATGAGTTTCACCATGTTGGCTAGGCTGGTCTCGAACTCCTGACTTCAGGTAATCTACCGGCCTCAGCCTCCCAAAGTGCTGAAATTACAGGATTACAGGCGCGAGCCACTGTGTCCAGACTTAACTTTTACAATTTTCTTAAAAACCTCTTAGTGAAACTGCAAATAGAGAAAGCTTCGAAAGAAAGAAAATGCGAATGTTCTTAACAGAGTAATTAGCAGTTGAAAGAATGTTTAAGAATAGGACATGAATAAAGTAATCGGGAAATCATAAAGGCAATTAAGTTTTTATGCAATTATTATTATTTTTGGAGAATGGCCAATTATAATAATTTTTTTAAAATGCAGCCCATATCATGTTTAAGCTACAAAACGTATTAGATCATATGAATATTTTTAAGCTCAGGCAAAATTAATTCCAGTATCTTTAAATGTACATATCTTCTTCAATTATAATCATATTGAATCCTAAAGATACCATTTTATTTTGGTCTTTAAAGAAATTAATGGCATACCTCCAATATCGTCAGCCAACATTGAAGTCAAATAAGCTTTAGTTTATGATAAGAGATACTGAGCCAGAGAATATGAATTCTAATTAGAAACAAATAAAGTTGAAATGGTAATTTGAAACCACTCTATATGTAACTTACTATCACAGTTCCAAATTTTACATCACTTAGCAATCATACATCATCTAGCACTTGAAAAAAAGAACATGCACACATGCAGTTTTATCTTCTTTGCACCAAAATTTCTAGGACAAAATAGAGATGTTTTTCCTATAAAAATGTTGTCCACTGGGTAGTGACTTATTAAATAACAATAACAAAAAATTCAGTTGATGAACTGGAGCAATGCATCTGAGAAATTCCACTTATTTGGGATTTTATTTTTTCCTACACAAATAGAAATCCTTATTGAATTCAACCACTTGGGAAAATCATCAGCTAATGTATGTTGGAATTGAAGTTTTACATAGATCTATTATTATTGGCTGACTTAAAAGAAAAATGGTCACTATATGTGCTTATTTCATCATAAAGTGGAGAGAAATATAAAGAAAAAATGAGGATTACTTATAATCTACAACTAAGAAATAATCATTAGAAACTCACATAGATTTCATCCATAAATTCATTATATTCCACTATTATATTTTAATCAACCTCTCTAATTATCAATTGTGATATTTGAGTTACTTTATTCTGCATTGCATTTCTTGTTTAGAGTCTGAGAGGACAAAACACACAGCAACATTTCACATCTCTGGCATTTAGGTAGCAGTTATCATCCCTAGATGGTAAATTTGGATAATATGATGTTCATAGTACAGCTCTCTCTTGGTTCTGATAATTGGTATCCCAAGCATCTACTCATCACTACTTTTATATAAAATATTTTATAATATGTGCAAAACAAAGTATTTTATTATGCATACAAAACAATAATTAAACAATAGCATATTCCTTCCTATATATATTCCTTTTCCACATTACGCTTTAGTTTTTATTCAGAAGTTGTCTGGGTATTCACTCTAATCTAGATTACCACTATTTACTATTTTCTTTAGTGTCTATTGTTCCAAAATTACTCACTTTCTGCTTTGCCCTGTTTTCATTTCAGGTTGTGCTTAATGATGCCACTATCTAAAGGTTAGAATTTGTTAATTAATTTAGGAAAATTTGCTTATTTGTTGCTATTATTTCTATAGATATTGATAATGTACTGATGCTGCCATTGTCTGAATCATAAAACTGCACAAAATAAAATGAAGATTTTCTAGTTCTCAATCTTCTCACTCACAATAGTCCCACTTTGTGGTTCAAACCTTTAATCATGTCATTATTATTAGCTGCCACTCTTCTGAAAACTCAGTTTCAAACAGCAATTCTATGACCAATATCTTCTAAACAACAAGTTCCCCTACTCTGGCTCTCAAAATACTCCAGTTATTCAACTTGAAGGCCTCCTCAGACTTACTCACCATCTGTAAGCCTTGATCACTTGTATCACTTGCTTAGATAGATATAATGTCCTCCTTCTTCTAATTATTCTACTTTATTATTTATTTTATACACTGGATAGAAAGTGCTTCATCACACGGACTTTATCTTCTTTATAGCATACACAATTCTTTGTTTTATTTATTTATATATTCATGTAGTTTTCTTTCATTGTTTATTTTTAGCTCCAACTCGTTACAATGTTAACTTCATGTGGCAGGGACTTTGCCTATCTTAATCACTGCTGAATCTCTAGGGCTGGGAGCAACACCAGGCACACAGTAAACACTTAACAAGTACTTCTTGACCAATTGAGTAAACCAAGCTCAAAGGAAAAGAGGTATTAGTCATTCAGTAACTTAGTTCAAATACTTATTTTGTCAATTCAAAAAAATTTGAAACATTAGGGATATCCTAATGTTTGAAACATATAGATATCCATATCTATCTCCCTTTGATATGGATTAAAAGCATTGGATTCTAGCATTTCTAATCTTCACATATAATGCTTTCCCATAAGAAAAATATTATCAAGCTTGCTTTCTTAGGTTTTGCCATTTTCAGATGTTTATAAATAATTCTAAATAATAGTCTAAGGCAATTGTCATCTCTTAGAAGCTTAGATTTTTAACTTAACCTTTTCTGAAGTGGTATCTTTTAAAAAGGCTTCCTTTTATAGCAAGTATTAATATTAAATAAAATAAGTCTACTTAAAACTATTTTAAAAATTTCATGTGATAATTTATTCGTATTAGTGCCTTAGTAAATTAGGGGTGTCATAGCAATAAACAGTAGACTGGGTGGCTTAAACAGCAACAATTAATTTTCTTACAATTCTGGAAGCTGGTAAATCTAAGATGAAGATGGTGGTAGAGTCAGTGTCTAGTGAGGCCTATTTCCTTGGCTTGCAGGTCTCTCTGCCTTTATGCAATATCTTCACATGGTCTTTCCTTAGTAAACACCCTTGAAGAGAAGCAGCTCTTTTTCTATCTCTTCTCCTAAGGCCACTAATCCTAATAGATTAGGATCCTATCCTTCGAACTCATTTAATCTCAATTCCCTCCTAAGAGCCCTATTTCCAAATACAATCATACTGGGTGTTAGGGCTTCCACATATGAATTGTGGGGGACAATTGAGTCGGTTGCATATCAATAATTCAATAGAAGTAGATATTAATGTCTTAAAATGCAGCAACTCCAGTGCCTTTGACTCTGCTGTGTGAAAGTTTAAACAGACACAACCTAACATCTATCAATCACTGTGTCAAGAGCAAAGATCTACAGCTGACATGTCTCTGTGACTCTATGTGCATGAATCTAATCCACCCAATTCAGAAAGTCAGGCATTCAAAAATTTGAGTATATAGATGATTGACTCTACTCTTTATTGTTTAGGGGTCTGTATAGAGACAGAACAAATTTACATAAAAGAGTCATATTCCTCACTGAAAGTTAAGAACCTTTCATGCAGATAAAATGTACTCATAATTTGCAAAACTATAGTTCTTCCATAACTTTTTTTTCTAAGTCATTGACTCAGGTTTTTATGTATGTATGTGCTAGAGACTATGCTATTATATATTTTTGATAAAAATAGTGAAAATATATACTGAATATACTGAAAGGTACATTCTCTGAATATGATCTATACCCTCCTCTATGTTCTTACAGTTATTTAATGGAAACATATTAAATCATATCATTCAGTCATTCATTCAAAAAATACTTTGTGTATGTTTTCTAGATAATGAACCATAGATGTCATTGTTAGATATTTTCTTCTTATATATTACACACAGCATTTCATTGAAGTATATATTGTGTAGAAAATTAGTAATTTTATTGAGAACATTTTATTTGGTTTGAGATATAGAAGTTTAGAGAGTTGAAGGATGATTATGCTAATAAGCCAAAATGTATATAAGGAGCTCCAAAAGCAAATTAATCCTTTTGTCTTCTCCTGTGCAGTGAAAATAACACAGCACCTGAGTAGGTAGATACTTACTTCTGCCAGAAATCAGATAAATGTTACTGAAAAATTAATAACGTGTGTCTTTAGCACAGGAATTATCAGAGAAGTGATAGATGCTAGGCAAGTCTGGAATCCAGATAGACAAAAAGTAATCAGTCAGGATTCTCCGTGTAACAAATAGCCACATCTCGGTGGTTTACAATAAAAATCCTTTATTTCTTGTTCAGCATCTGCTATTCATTTGGGGTGGATTTGCTTTAAGTTGTGAATATACACTTCAGCCAAGGCAGCTGTGATTAAGACTGTTGATGGAACCTAGCTTGACTCCTGGTTACAGATGTGGTTCAGTTTTCTTCCGCGTGTCTTCATTCCAGGTGAAGGAATAACAGATACCCAGAGGAAAATCCTCTCATAGTGATCATCAGAGTACAATAATCCACACACATGTTAAACTTTCCTTGCATCACATCTGTTACTATTTCGATGGCCAAAATGAAATGTACACCTAAGCCAACATCAAGTAGTCAAGAAAGCACACTCCTTCCATGGCAGAAAGGGGGGTCCAGGATGAACATATTCTGAAAGAAATATAATTTTTATGGTATACCCAATTGTTCAAAAATATTTACTTCTCTTTCTCATGAGAAATCACATACGCTGTTTTCAAGGAAGATACAGAAAAGGTCTTATTCAAAAGTCTCATTCAATCATGACGTCAAGCTCACAGTCTAGGATCTTGTAATTTACATCAAGCCTAGATTTTGCTCCGCTTGAGTCATAAACTGATGAACTAAAAATAAAAGTTATTCGCTCTCATATACCCAGCATAAAATGATGGAACAGAGGCAGGATAACTACATTACAATCTGCAAAGGAGAGATTATGGCATTCCCCAATCCAAACAAATTCTAAAGTTCTACTGGATAAATATTTATAAGCTCCTCCTGTAGTATAAGGGAGAGGTTCCTAGATTACACTCCAGTCCCCTTCCTGGGAGTAGTTTTCCAATTTACAGTTTTCCACAGTTCTTGGGTCCACTTTCTGGGGGGAAGTGGGGGCACAGCTTCATTTTTCATCATCTCTCTTGGTCATTTCTTTTATTATTATTTTATACCTTTAGTTCTGGGATACATGTGCAGAATGTGCAGGTTTATTACGTAGGTGTACATGTGCCATGTTGGTTTGCTGCATCCATCAACCTGTCATCTAGGTTTTAAGTCCTCCTTGCATTATGTATTTCTCCTAATGCTCTCCCTCCCCTTGCCTTCCACCCCGCAACAGGCCCCGGTGTGTGATGTTGCCCTCCCTGTGTCCATGTATTTTCATTGTTCAACTCCCACTTATGACTGAGAACATACGGTGTTTGGTGCTCTGTTCCTGTGTTAGTTTGCTGAGAATGATGGTTTCCTGCTTCATCCATGTCCCTGCAAATGACATGAACTCATCCTTTTTTATGGCTGCATAGTATTCCATGGTGCCTATGTGCCACATTTTCTTTATCCAGTCTATCATTGGTGGGCATTTGGATTGGTTTCAAGTGTTTGCTATTGTAAATAGTGCTGCAATAAACTTATGTGTGTATGTGTATTTATAGTAGAATGATTTATAATTCTTTGGGTATATACTCAGTAATAGAATTGCTGGGGTAAATGGTATTCCTGGTTCTAGATCCTTGAGGAATCATCACACTGTCTTCCACCATGGTTGAACTAATTTACATTCCCATCAACAATGTAAAAGCATTCCTATTTCTCCGCATCCTCTCCAGCATCTGTTGTTTCCTGACTTTTTAATGATCGCCGTTCTAAGTGGCATGAGATGGTATCTCATTTTAGTTTTGATTTGCATTTCTCTAATGACCAGTGATGATGAGTTTTTTTCAGATGTTTATTGGGCACATGTGTATCTTATTTTGAGAAGGATCTGTTCATATCCTTTTCTCACTTTTTGATGGCGTTATTTGTTTTTTACTTTAAATTTGTTTAAGTTCCTTGTAGATTCTGGATACTAGAACTTTGTCAGATGGATGGATTGCAAAAATTTTCTCCCATTCTGTAGGTTGCCTATTCACTCTGATGATAGTGTCTTTTGCTGTGCAAAAGCTCTTTAGTTTAATTAGATTCCATTTGTTAATTTTGGCTTTCATTGCAATTGCTTTTGGTGTCTTACTCATGAAGTCTTTGCCTATGCCTATGTCCTGAATGGTATTGTCTAGGTTTTCTTCTAGGGTTTTTATGGCTTTGGGTTATCTTGAGTTAGTTTTTGTGTAAGGTGTAAGGAAGGGGTCCAGTTTCAGTTTTCTGCATATGGTTGGCCAGTTTTCCCAGCAACATTTATTAAGTAAGGAATTCTTTCCCTATTGCTTGTTTTTGTCTGGTTTGTTGAACATCAGATGGTTGTAGATGTATGGTGGTATTTCTGAGGTCTCTGTTCTGTTCCATCAGTCTATATCTCTGTTTTGGTACCAGTACCATGTTGTTTTGGTTACTGTAGCCTTGTAGTGTGTTTTTAAGTCAGATAGCATGATGCCTCCAGCTTTGTTCTTTCTGCTTAGGATTGTATTGGCTATACTGGCTTGTTTTTGTTTCCATATGAAATTTAAAGTAGTATTTTCTAATTCTGTGAAGAAAGCCAATGGTAGCTTGATGGGCAGTTACTTTGGGCAGTATGGCCATTTTCATAATATTCATTCTTTCTATCCATGAGCATGGAATGTTTTTCCATTTGTTTGTGTCCTCTCTTATGTTCTTGAGCAGTCATTTGTAATTCTCCTTGAAGAGTTCCTTCATGTTCCTTGTAAGTTGTATTCCTAGATTTTTTTTTTTTGGTAGCAATTGTGAATGGGAGTTTAGTCATGATTTGGCTCTCTGTTTGTCTATTATTGGTGTATAGAAATGCTTGTGATTTTTCCACATTGATTTTATATCCTGAGACTTTGCTGAAGTTGTTTATCAGCTTAAGGAGTTTGTGGGCTGAGATGATGGGGTTTTCTAAATATACAATCATGTCATCTGTAAACAGAGACAATTTGACTTCCTGTCTTTCTACTTGAATACCCTTTATTTCTTTCTCTTGCCTGACAGCCTTGGTCAGAACTTCCAATACTATGTAAAATAGGAGTGGTGAGAGAGGGCATCCTTGTCTTGTGCCAGTTTTCAAAGGGTATGCTTCCAGGTTTTGCCCATTAAGTATTATATTGGCTATGGGTTAGTAATAAATAGCTCTTATTATTTTGAGGTATGTTCCATTAACACTTAGTTTATTGAGTATTTTTTAGCATGAAGCAGTGTTGAATTTTATCAAAAGCCTTTTCTGCATTTATTGAGGTAATCATGTCATTTTGTAATTTGTTCTGTTTATGTGATGGATTACCTTTATTGATTTACATATGTTGAACCAGCCTTGCATCCCAAGGATGAAGCAGACTTGATCATGGTGGATAAGCTTTTTGATGTGCTGCTGGATTCAGTTTGCCAGTATTTTCTTGAGGATTTTCACATCGATGTTCATCAGGGATATTGGCCTGAAATTTTCTTTTTCGTTGTGTCTCTGCCAGGTTTTGGTATCAGGATGATGCTTGCCTCATAAAATGAGTTGGGGAGAAGTCCCACCTTTTCTATTTCTTGGAATAGTTTCAGAAAGAATGGTATCAGCTCCTCTTTGTACCTCTGGTAGAATTCAGCTGTGAATCCGTCTGGTCCTGGGCTGTTTTTGGTTGGTAGGCTATTAATGACTGCCTCAATTTCAGAACTTGTTATTGGTCTATTCAGGGATTCAACTTCTTCCTGGTTGAATCTTAGGACGGTGTATGTGTCCAGGAATTTATCCATTTCTTCTAATTTTCTAGTTTATTTGTGTTGAGGTGTTTATAGCATTTTCTGATGGTAGTTTGTATTTCTGTGGGATCAGCGGTGATATCCCCTTTATCATTTTTTATTGTGTCTATTTGATTCTTCTCTCTTTTTTTCTTTATTAATCTGGCCAGTGGTCTATCTCTTTTGTTAATCTTTCCAGAAAAACCAGCTCCTGGATTAATTGATTTTTTTGAAGGTTTTTTTGTGTCTCTATCTCCTCCAGTTCTGATTTGATCTCAGTTATTTCTTGTCTTCTGGTAACTTTTAAATTTGTTTTCTCTTACTTCTCTAATTCTTTTACCTGTGATGTTAGGGTGTCAATTTTAAATCTTTCTTGCTTTCTGATGTGGACATTTAGTGCTACAAATTTCCCTCTTAATACTGCTTTAGCTGTGTCCCAGAGATTCTGGTACATTGTGCCTTGTTCTCATTGGTTCTAAAGAACTGATTTATTTCTGCCTTAATTTTGTTATTTGCCCAGTAGTCATTCAGGAGCACGTTGTTCAGTTTCCATGTAGTTGTGCAGTTTTTAGTGAGTTTCTTAATCCTGATTTGATTGCACTGTGGTCTCAGAGACTGTTTGTTATGATTTCCATTCTTTTGCATTTGCTGAGGAGTGTTTTACTTCCAATTATGTGGTCGATTTTAGAATAAGTGCTATGTGTTGCTGAGAAGAATGTATATTCAGTTGATTCAGGATGATGAGTTCTGTAGATGTCTATTAGGTCCATTTGGTTCAGAGCTGAGTTCAAGTCCTGAATATCCTTCTTAATTTTCTCTTGTTGATCTGTTTAATATTGACAGTGGGGTGTTAACGTCTCCCACTATTATTGTGTGGGAGTCTATGTCTCTTTGTAGGTCTCTAAGAACTTGCTTTATGAATCTGGGTGCTCCTGTATTGCATGCACATATATTTAGAATAGTTAGTCCTTCTTGTTGAATCGATCCCTTTACCATTATGTAATGCCCTTATTTGTCATTTTTGATCTTTGTTGGTTTAAAGTCTTTTATCAGAGACTAGGATTGCAACCCCTGCTTTTTTTTTTTTTTAAATTTTCATTTTCTTGGTATATATTCCTCCATCTTTTTATTTTGAGCCTATGTGTGCCTATGTGTGCATATGAGGTGGGTCTTCTAAATACAGCACACTGATGGCTCTTGACCCTTTATTGAATTTGCCAGTCTGTGTCTTCTAATTGGGGCATTTAGCTTGTTTACTTTTCAAGTTCATATTGTTATTTGTGAATTTGATCCTGTCATTATGATGCTAGCTGGTAATTTTGCACATAAGTTGATGCAGTTTCTTCACAGTGTTGTTGGTCTTTATATTTTCGTATGTTTTTCCAGTGGCTGGTACTTATTTTTCCTTGCCATATTTAGTGCTTCCTTCAGGAGCTCTTGTAAGGCAGGGCTGGTGGTGAGAAAATCCCTCAGCATTTGCTTGTCTGTAAAGGATTTTATTTCTCCTTCACTTATGAAACTTGGTTTGGCTGGATAGGAAATTTGGGGTTGAAAATTCTTTTCTTTAAGAACGTTGAATATTGGCCCCCACTCTTTTCTGACTTGTAGGATTTTTGCATAGAGATCCGCTGTTAGTCTGATGGGCTTCCCTTTGTTGGTAACCTGACCTTTCTCTCTGGCTGCTCTTAACATTTTTTCCTTCGTTTCAACCTTGGAGAATCTAAGGATTATGTCTTGGGGTTGCTCTTCTCAAGGAGTATCTTAGTGCTGTTCCCTGTATTTCCTGAATTTGAATTTGAATGTTGGCCTGTCTTGCTAGGTTTGGGAAGTTCTCCTGGATAATATCCTGAAGTGTGTTTCCCACCTTGGTTCCATTCTCCCCCTCATTTTCAGGTACACCAATCAGTTGTAGGTTGGTCTTTTTACATAGTTCTATATTTCTTGGAGGCTTCGTTCGTTTTCATTCTTTTTTCTCTAATCTTATCTTCATACTTTATTTCTTTAAGTTCATATTCAATCTCTTATATCCTTTCTTCTGCTAAGTCGATATAGCTATTGATACTTGTGTATGCTTCACAAAGTTTTCGTGCTGTGTTTTTCAGCTCAATTGGGTCATTTATGTTCTTCTCGAAACTGGTTATTCTAGTTAGCAGTTCCTGTAGCCTTTTACCAAGGTTCTTAGCTTTCTTGCATTGGGTTAGCACATGCTCCTTTAGCTCAGAGGAGTTTGTTATTAACTACCTTCTGAAGCCTACTTCTGTCAGTTTGTCAAACTAATTCTCCATCCAGTTTTGTGCCCTTATTGGAAAGCAGTTGCAATCATTTGGAGGAGAAGAGGCTTTCTGGGTTTTGGAATTTTCCACATTTTTGTGCTAGTTTTTCCTCATCTTCATGGATTTATCTACCTTTGATCTTTCATGCTGGTGGCCTTTGGATGGGGCTTTTGAGTGGGGGTCCTTTTCGTTGATGTTTATGTTATTGCTTTCTGTTTGTTAGTTTTCCTTCTCACAGTCTGGCCCCTCTTCTGCCGGTCTGCTGGAGTTTCCTGGATGTTCACTTCCGACCCTGTTTGCCTGGGTATCACTAGTAGAGGCTGCAGTACAGCAAAGATTGCTGCCTGCTCCTTCCTCTGGAAGCTTCATTCCAGTGGGGTACATGCCTGATGCCAGCTGGAGCTCTCCTGTGTGAGGTGTCTGTTGACCCCTGCTGAGAGGTGTCTCCCAGTCAGGAGGCATGGGGATCAGGGACCCACTTGAGGAGGCAGTCTGTCCCTTAACTAAGCTCAAGTGCTGTGCTGGGAGATCTGCTGCTTTCTTCAGAGTTGTCAGGCAGAAATGCTTAAATCTGCTAAGCTGTGCCCACAGTCTCCCCTTCCCCCACGTGCTCTGTCCTAGGGAGATGGGAGTTTTATCTGTATGCACTGGACTGGGGCTGCCTCCTTTCTTTCAGAGATGTCCTGCCCAGTGAGGAGGAATCTAGAAAGGCAGTCTGGTCCCAGGCTCTTTGCCACCCTGCAGTGAGTTCCTCACAGTCAGAGTTAACACTGTGAATGGAAACTCGCCTACTCAACTCTCCATGATGGTGGACGCCCCTCCCCCAACCAAGCTCGATTGTCTCAGGTCAACCAGACTGCCCTGCTGGCAGTGAGAATTTCAAACCACTGGTTCTTAGCTTGCTGGGCTCTGTGGGAGTGAGACCCGTGGAGCAAGATCACTTGGCTCCCTGGCTTCAGCCTGCTTTCCAGGGCAGTGAACTGTTCTGTCTTGCTGGGCTTCCAGGAGCCACTGGGGTCTGAAAGAAAACTGCAGCTGGCTCAGTGTCTGCCTGAACAGCCGCCCAGTTTTGTGCTTGAAACCCAGGGCCCTGGTGGTGTAGGCACACAAGGCAATCTCCTGGTCTGTGGTTTGCAAAAACATGGGAAAAGCGTAGTATCTGGGCCAGACAGCACAGTCCCTCATGGCTTCCCTTGCCTAGGGGAGGGATTTCCCCAGTCCTTTGCACTTCCTGGGGGAGGTGATGTCCCATCCTGCTTCTGCCCACTCTCTGTGGGATCCACCCACTGTCTACCAAGTCCCAGTGAGAGGAACTGAGTACCTCAGTTGGAAATGCAGAAATCACCCACCTACTGCATTGGTCTTTCTGGCAGCTGCAGACTGGATCTGTTCCTATTTGGCCATCTTGCAAGCTCTCCAGAAACCTTTGAATCTGGTCATGTCTTAATAAAGTTTTAGAATATATTATTCATTGGTGAATGGATAGCTTTCAGTCTCTTTCTGCCTCTAAATATTTTAGGACCAGTCTTTTTTTAATCCATCATGCCATCTCAGTTTCTTTTAATCTAGGCAGCTTGTACTTTTGCCAATAGAGCTCTCTCAAAAATGATTTATGTGTTCTATGCATTCGTTTCTAATTAAATTTATTTGCCTGAAACTATAACCACAATTTCTTTCTGGACTTATATTTCTCTTTAGATTTACTTACCAGTAATTTGAGGGCATTTGATTTTGTCAGACCCCACATCAACTTTGTAGAAGCTCCTTGATCTAGCTGAAGGAACTACTAGAGTCAGGCTAATCCTTTCAGAGGTCTAAAAGAAATGTTACAGACACACTTCGATTTCATCTTTGACTTAGAAACAGTTTCATTTTTCAACTCTATAAATTCTAGGCTGTCTCTATTTCCTCTGAACTCTACTTGCCAACAGGTCAGTTCCTTTTGGAGCTTTCTCTTGTAGTGTCTTAGCTAATATACTTACTGATAACTTTTCACACTTTGAAGATACTGCCTCAAAACTTTCTAGCTTAATGCAGCCAATTCAGTACAATTTCTTTTCCATATTACTGCTAGCGTCAATTTTACCAAATGTTTTGCCACTACATTGTACAGATTATTGTTCTCAAACTCATTTAACAATTTTCTTACCATACTGCCAGCTCTCAGAATTACTGCCACATATTTTAGGTTTTAATTATGGCAACACCAGACTTCTAGGACCAATTCGGTGTTAATCAGTTTTTGTTGCATAACAAACGACTGCAAAAATCTCTGTGGCACACAAAATAAGCACTTACTGCTTATTCATACATCTGTGATTCAGCTGGTGTATCTCTGTTTCAGACTCTGGAGATGGCTGCTTTGGCTTTGAAGTCTGTGCTTGGGCTTATGTCTGCTCCAGTGTGCTCATTCTGGAGCTGGGACTGAAGAGGCTGAGGCAATCTGGGGGAAACTCTTTGCAAGGCAGAATACCAGAACCCAAGAATGCCTGCCCAAAGACATATGCATATTTTAAACCTCATCATGTTCACTGATATCCCATTACACCAAGAAAGTCACATGGCCAATTCCAACCTCAACTGGATTGGGAGAATTTTTTTTCCTTTTGGAGACCAAAGTTTGGAAGGAGGGAGTGAATATTTGCTAAGCAATAATGTAATCTACTATGCAAAGGAAATTATAAGAAGAATACATATTTTAAATCTTGTCATGAAGGTGAATAAATGTGGGCTTCTGGTTCTCTCTGTGTATACAGAAGTCTGTAGGAGATCTATGATCTGTGAATTTTTAACCTAAAAAGATACTGCTTAACCATCTTAGAAAAACAGAAAGTAGTTGGATTCTGGTGCTTAAATGGGAGGAGAGGAAGGGCTAACTGGCAGCTCAGAATAAAAGGGAGCTGAATACCAGAAAAGAACGTTGAGCAGGGACAGAATTTAAGTTTGCTTTCCCCCCCAACTCTTTCCTATTTGCCTTTATGTGAAGAGGAAAAAACACAGCATTAATTATCGCAATAGTCCAGAGGGCTAATGCCAAGACGGCATAAAGAAAAAACAGAGCATTACTTATTGTAAGAATCCAGAGGGCTAATGCCAAGATGGTATAAAAACAAAATTAACTATACCCCTTAGGAGGGGCAACCACTAAATAATACTATGCAGTAGTCAAAGCCATAAAATAAAGGGGTGTGTATATGTGTGTGTGTGCATGTGTGTATTTTTCAAAGACATGTTTAAATGCAGGAATATATCCCAAGCATATTATAGGAAATGGAGAAGATTGAGACTGGAGATTACATAGAAAAGGAAATAGAAATGAGGAAGACCCTGGCAGAAATGGATCCTAGTAGGAATGTGTTTAATTTGATCTCTGTTCTTGAGGTCTCTTGACTGTTGGAAAATATGGAGGTTAGAAACAAGTAATACACAGAGTCACAGTAGGTGTTGAGCTGAGACTCAACAGAGGTTAGTATTCCGGAAACAGTACATCAATAGAGTCAGAAGTAGCAAAGGAGAAAACGGGCCAACAGTTTAATCCAGTGAGAGAAACTGGAGGAAGTCATCGGCGATACAGACATTCTAATGCCAGTGCTCTCCATTGACAAAGACTGCCTTAGCCTAAGGCTCTTCATTTGTTTCTTCTTTGTTAGGAAGTGGTCCACCGTTAGGTATTATCAAAAAAGTGCTGTGTTGGTTGAAATGAGAACAGGACTTAGGAAGCAATGTTAAACCATTTTAACTGTTAATATTGTTTATGATAAAGATATTATATAGATGAAAGCAAAATATTGTTATCATGGCACATCTACTGGCATATAGAATTTCTTGGAAACTTTTAAAATATTGTTTGTTGAAGTGGAATTTTATCTGTGTTTTACTTAATGAGAAGGATTAACTACAGTCTATGTGGTTGTAGTCACCTTTTGGGGAGGTCGTTTGGGACCTACATGATTTTCCTTAAAGGAGAAGCTCTGCTGAATAGAAGATGAAATAGAATAAGAGAGTGAGGGTAGGGAAATCAATGTTCTTATAAAGTGAATAGCTGATTCTGACAAGATTTCCAGGAGAAATATGACTATGGCTAAAATGCAATCATATCAGAATTGATTTGCTGTGCCTGACCTCATTGTATAACAATCTACCATAAACTGAATGGGAATTACTTAAAGGGGAGGTGGGTCCACTATAAAGCAAACTGTCAATCCTGACAAATACACAGTTTCCCTCTGCTGGCCTCCTGCTTCCTCTTGTCTTTAAGCCAGCAGCATTGCATATTTGTTTAATGGTGAACCTGGAACATTTTTCTTTATGAATAACCTAACCACTTCCCACGTTGGTAGGAGAGTAGTTGTGTTTTTTAAAGTAAATCTCAATTTTCTTAGTCTCGTGTAATCTGTTTTTTAACCCAGAAGGTGATAGAAATTGATATCAAAGCTACTATTAAATAATAAAATGGTGGAAGAAGAAACAGCATTTCTCCTATTCTTAAGTAAACAGAGAATAGAAGACCCGAAAGAAGAAAAACTTATTTTTGTTGTGAGTCTTTTCCTTAAAATCTGCACTATATATTTTACCAAAATTAATTTATTGGCCTTATACAATTTTTATTTAAAAAATCCAAAGGCAAGTAGCAGTGGTTTAGAATACTAGCCAAAGATTTTCCTTTCATTTGCCATACAAATAATGATCTATAACTGTCTTAAGCATGTATAAATATTATTACTTCTTTCTCTCCTAAAGATTTGAAATTTTTGACTTACATTGAAAGTAAAAATAAAAAAAAAAACCCATGCTTTAATAAAATGAACAGATGACAGAGCAGAGAGATAACTGATGCAAAGTTACTTGTCCTCAGCAAAGTGACATGACATGTTTTCAGAGGTTCCTCTGTCACAGTCCCTTGTGTATGCAATAATTTGCAAGCAGAGCTTTATGGATTTCTTTCCCCTTTTTTGCCTTTATGGATTTCTTCCCCCCTTGTTCATGTATTTCAATTCTGAGTCCACCTGAGAAATTTAAAGTGGTATAATGCATGCAGCCAAGATTTATAATGTCATGTGTTGAGTTGGCAGAGTCCAAAAATTGTTTTCCTGAGATATTATGATTCCCTTTCTCCCAGTTGACTTTTTCTCCTGCACCTGTGCTGATTGGCTAACATTCTTAAACAAAAATTGCTGGTCACCCCTCATGTATAATTCACACAGTCAAAACTACAACTGTGCACAATTTTGAGTCCCATGTCCTATGTGCCCAAATAGGCTCTTTCTAAGCTGTCAAGACTTTCAGCAAAGTGGTTTGCTCTGTGATCATAAACTGAAGCACTAATGAAGTTGTTCGAATGGTTCTACAGAGAGCAGTTTAATCAGGCACTACTTCTAATTGGGACTGGCTAACAGGTGGCCCTAGACATTGAGAGTCTTAACAACAATTAAAAAAAAAAATACCCAGCTCTTCTTGCATTAAACCAAATCCTCCTATGGCTTACTGGGAAATAAATGTGCATGAAGAGATTTTAATCAGTGACCTTCATTCCTGAGAACCAAAAGCAGTGTTTTAGAAAAATGTAGAGATTGTTATTTAACAGTGTTTCTAAATCCAGCTTTAAATTTAATAATTATGTAATTAGGTCTGAATTCCCAAAAATGGATGCTTCTGAAGCATTGGGGCTTGCAGAGTATGTTATCTCAAATATGCACAAACCTCTGCTTAGTTTAATGAAATTAGCCAATGGTAAAGAAGAAAAAAACTTCATTGTCCTTTCTTAGATGTATGATTTTATGATTTGGTGTTATATCCATAATCATGAGTTAGTCATATGAGGAAAAATGGAAATGAATTATGAAATGCTACATGTTTTCCATGCAGTAAATATAATTAACTTGCAAATTTGGTATTTTCCACCATGGGAATTACCCTGTCTATCTAGGCAGCTGTCCTTTTCCTCTGAAATATAACACTTTTATGTCTTCTTTGTTATTGTTCACTGTTAAAAGACTATACATAAGCTTATTTTGTCCTCAGTGTTGGAAATGGGTAATTAGTGCATTCAAAGTAGAGTTGTAGTTCAAGGTATAGTTCATCATGCTATTCAGCATTTAAACATCTAAATTTTAAAATTAGGAGGAACTTATAAAAGTTTATATGTATTGCAAAGGTACACTCAGAAGTAGATTAAGACTCATTTATTTTGTCAACAAGCATGTACTAAAAATCTACTATGTGTAAGACACTATGACATATACTAACAGGTTAAAAAAAATGACCCACAAATACTTTATAATCTAATAAAGGACAGAAAGCTATAGTATATGACAAGGCAAGGGAAGGGCCTATAAAATGTAAAAAACTTGTTAAAATTCTCAAGGACAAGGTAAAGTCTATCAGTTTTGGCATCAAGGCCCAGATTGTTTCATCTCTCTCTCCATCTTCACTCTCTTGAATGTATTTTTGAGAGTCTGACTCTTCCTTTGGTTCCAAGATGGTTATAGTAGTTTCATGTTTAATATCACAAAACATCAATATATAGGAATGAAAATCATTTTACAATGAGTGAATGAAATGTTTTTTGAATCCACACTTTTCTCTTTTTCCAGAATTGAGGTATATACCCATTGCTTCTAGAAGAAGCAGAATAGAATTAGCACAATGAGTGTAGGTTAATCAAGGTCTACTGCCAGATTTGAGTAGGGGATCACCTTTGGCTACGTTTTGGGAAAAGGATTTCTTTATAACACCAGGTTACTGCAATCAAGGAAGCAAAAGAAAAGAGATGTTAGGTGAGCCACCAGCCTTGTCTGCTAAGTAGAATAAGTAGAGTAAAAGGAATATGTCAAGGCCTACAAAATTGCATGAAACTTTACATAAACTGGATATTGGGATAGGAAGCACTAAATCGATCAAGGATTGAAGCCAGGTTGAAGCCTGGTCAAAGGTTATATCCTGTATAGAGCAACTCAACTCTATCAAAACACCTGGTGGGAAGAAGGCAGACAGCCTCAATGTGAAGGTTATTAGGATAATAGGAAAGATTTTTCAGCTAAGTAAAAGAAACCTCGTCCTTTTTACTGAAACGTACTACCAAGGAAGAGAATAGAAACTATAGAGAGAAAAGTAATCATTGGGAAAGAAATCTGGAGCAGTGCTGTTTAATATTTAATGTGAATATAAATCACCTGGTAATCATAAGAGCATGGTGAAACTTTGTCAACATGTATATAAATATAAAGTGTATAATGTGTGTTGAGACTGGGTTTTTAGGGTTTTTTTGGGGGGGGAATGAGAAAAGAGATCATATGAAAATTGGGTGCCTGTTAAAAAAAGAGTGAAGAGAAAACATTTGCAAGGACAGAAGCCCTTGATAACTAACTTTAATTATTCACGGTGGCTAGAAAGAATTTGTGATAGTAAACGTGGGAGAGTTGCTGGTAATGTTAAAAACCTTGGGTTTACACTCAATATGTTTCACACATAAGAATCTAGCTTAGAAATAACCAAAATTTGGCCTTGTGTGGTGGCTCATGCCTGTAATCTCAACACTTTGGAAGACCGAGGGAGGAGGAGAAAGACCAGGTTGGAGTTCAAGACAAGCTTGGGCAACATAGCAAGATCTCATCTGTACAAAATTTAAAAAAAATAAATTAGCTGGCTGTGGTGGTGCATGCCTGCAGTCCCAGCTACTCTGGAGGCTGAGATAGGATGAGAATCACTTGCGCCCAGGAGTTTGAGGCTGCAGGGAGCAATGATTGTGCCACTGCACCACAGCCTGGGCAACAGAGTATGACTATGTTTCAAAAACAAAAGTCAAAATTTGATTTTAATTTTTTTTCAATTTTACCAGAAGTAAAACAAAGAAAAAATAAGAGAAATAAATAATTTAATTTACCACATATGCTCTGAGATTCCACAGAAATGACACATTGTAAGCCCTAGGTTATAGCCAAGTTTAGCTATTTTAATTATTTGCCATATATTAAGAAATCAATTTACTAAAGACACAAATTTGAAAACTGCAAATTCCTTTGTACGGAATTTTTAAATTATGGTGAAAAACTCACTCTGCATAAGCTTAGATAAGTAAAAAAAATATTTTGTTTCTTATCTGCTCTAAAAATTATAATTTTGAAGAGGTTTGTATTTCATCCAAGCTAATGATAAATTCTGTGAGAATCTGTGTGTGCATATACAAAATATATGAGGGTGAGCCAGGTTTATTAAGTGTTTAGAAATCACACTTTAAAAGTAATGGTTTGAAGACAGAGCTCAAAAAGGATATTTCATATATATATGTGTGTGTGTGTGTGTGTGTGTGTGTATATATAGTGTGTGTGTGTGTGTGTGTGTGTGTGTATATAGTGTGTGTGTGTGTGGGTATATGTATATTTTAAAGAAGAGCTTTAATGTGGAAGTAGAAGTAGACTCAGTTTCCTAGAGAAGAATTGAGGCCAATTGATGAAATGTATAAGAACACAACTTTGGCTTAATAAAATAAAAAGTATTTTAACAGTTCAGAATGTTTAACAATTGATTAGGTTGCGTTTGGTTGAAAGCAAGACTTGAAATCTTGAACTCTTTAAACAAAGGATTGGCCGGGCGCGGTGGCTCAAGCCTGTAATCCCAGCACTTTGGGAGGTCGAGACGGGCGGATCACGAGGTCAGGAGATCGAGACCATCCTGGCTAACACAGTGAAACCCCGTCTCTACCAAAAAAATACAGAAAACTAGCCGGGCGAGGTGGTGGGCGCCTGTAGTCCCAGCTACTTGGGGGGCTGAGGCAGGAGAATGGCGTAAACCCGGGAGGCGGAGCTAGCAGTGAGCTGAGATCCGGCCACTGCACTCCACCCTGGGCGACCGAGCGAGACTCCGTCTCAAAAAAAACAAACAAGCAAACAAACAAAACAAAGGATTGACCATTTGCCTAGGACATATGGAGGAGATAATTACACCTATTGATGTCCATGACTAAACAGATTCTAACATTCCATTTAATTTAATAATATTAGTTATATGTATACATGTGGTCTTCAAGAGTTTCCTCTTAATAGGAAATAGTTTTTACTTTTCTTCATCAGAGATAAACATATTAAATTCAACAAATGGAAAATATAAATCAGATTTCATGAATATGGGCAGGTAACAGCAGAATTTTTAAAATGTCATTAAATTGATTATATGCCAATTAGTCTTCAGAAATATACTTTCTGGGCCTAAATCTAGGTACCTGGGATTCAAACTATTAAAATAAGCCAATTATACCATACTCCTATGCCGATTTTCCCACCTGTTCTCTCTCTGTGATTGAAAAACCATGTTTCCCTCAAATGTCTTATTGGAAATATTTTTATCCTGTTTACTTTATTTTTTTATTTTTTATTTTTTATTTTTATTTTTTGAGACGGAGTCTCGCTCTGTCACCCAGGCTGGAGTGCAGTGGCCGGATCTCAGCTCACTGCAAGCTCCGCCTCCCGGGTTCACGCCATTCTCCTGCCTCAGCCTCCCGAGTAGCTGGGACTACAGGCGCCTGCCACCTCGCCCGGCTAAGTTAATTTTGTATTTTTAAGTAGAGACGGGGTTTCACTGTGTTAGCCAGGATGGTCTCGATCTCCTGACCTCGTGATCCGCCCGTCTCGGCCTCCCAAAGTGCTGGGATTACAGGCTTGAGCCACCGCGCCCGGCCCTGTTTACTTTAAAATTAGTTCCAGATTATATAAAGGAAACCAAGGCTTGCCCATATACATTTTACTAATCACTCAAGTATTAATAAATGTCCGTGAAATGAAGCTGATGTCACAGAAGAAGGAATGTTAGCTTATAAAATTAATTAATTTCGTATCCCAAATTGCTTTACATTTATTCCGTTAGTTTATGCATTTTTAAGAAATTACAATATTTTTGATTATTTTGATTTTTCCTTTTCATTTTCAAGTGTTTTATTTAACAATGTTCTATTATCTTCTGGCAAAGATTAGTATGAGAGCAAGTTCTTTATATCAAATGTTTATAACAGCTGATACATATAATAACTATCGATTCTATAACAGTAGAGGGAGAGGTGTGAGAGGCCATTTATTTTTTCATGAAAGGGATCGTATGTTTATTACCATGATTAGTTTTAGACCCAAATGAACGTAAAACTATATGTCAGGCATCCAACTTTTTAATTAATATTTAATTGCTATCTTCTACTTTAATAAATTCAATTCACTGTAGTACATATATTTTTTAAAGCACAGTTGTGGCATACTTGTGCCTGAAACTGGGGTACCAGTGTGGATAAGATGCTTCCTGTCCTCATTAGGTTAGAGTTTGGTAGGGGTGAAAGTCATAGATTTAGGTGTTTAAGTCATAATCTGTTAAAGGAAATGATGGAGGGGACCCAGGGACTATGAGCAACATTTGGAGTAGATCATGGCTAAGTTGAGGTCCCGAACATGCATAAGAAGCCTAATTATTATTTAAGAGTTATTACTGTTATTCTATCATGGCATTGGTATTGGTAAAAATATCTTAATTTTAAAAATTACTACATTTGTGAAATCATGTACATAACACAGCACATTAGGAGAAAAAATAATTGCAAATGAGTGTAAAAGGTTTTTTAATTCAAAAAGTAAATATAACTTAATTGAATAAATTTTAATTTTTTTCTATAACTTTTTATTTTCCCTAATTATAAAACTAATTCTTATGTTACATAAAAATTTAAAAAATACAAAATACAAAATAAATTGAAGCACCCACAAATAATTTAGTTTCACACAGCGTTTTGGAAACTATTTTCTTATTTTTCAATTTTTTACTCACAATCCTTTATTTACTAAAAGATTATTATCACCATCATCATCACAAAGAGTTATTGTGTGGTTACCGTGTGTCAAGTTATGTTATAAACACTTATATTGATATTCACTCATGCAAGTGACAACTACCTTATTGGTATTAAATACTAATATTATTCCAATTTTGAAGAAAAATGAATCACTGAATAGTGAGTTACTTACCCAATATAGTTTCAAGACTAAAGATAAAATATGTTCTGCATTGTTCCTCTTCAGCACTAAAACCAAGAAGAGGGAATTTCAAACATGAGAAACTATGTAGAGAATCTGTGATAGAAGCAATCAAGATCAGATGGAAGAGAGAACTAGCATACTGAGACACATAAGATTACTTATAGAAGAGTTATCTTTTAGTTTGTTTTTCACAGAAGCAGTGCCATGGAAGTTCAATATGATAACAGCAACTTGCAAGAATGTAGCTGATTGAGGCAATTAAGCAGGATCTTCCAGGCAGATCATCTGGACATCACCCCAATTCCCTTGGTCAGAAACTATGAAAGAATGGTCCTGGTTAAAGCAGTAGATTTCCCTGATATAACAAGGTAAGGAGATACTCTAGGTGGCCTCCAGTGGCAAAAAAAAGTGAGTAGTGCTAGAAGATCAGCTCCCAGTGTACTAGATATGCATTAGTCTCAATAAAGAAAGAATCAACCTTAGCAGCTGATTTCTTCCTGACAACAAGCCAGGTGTGCAGCAGAGTGAGCTACCAGTATGGTAGGTAATATATTACATGGACAAGATCAGAGTGAAATGGACATAAATTTGCATCATGCCAGCATCATGAAAGAGAGATAAACTACAGAACTTACATCTGAGGAAATAGACATGTATAACAACTAGAAGCAAGCTTTAAATTAGCAAAGTTTCATATCCTCAGAAAAATAAGTGAGATTATTTTATTGTTGAAGAAATAACCTGTAGAAATTTTGGAAATATAAATGTTAATTGTGTGAATATTCAACAAAGAAGCTAAATAGCAGAATAGAGACAGCAAAATAGTTCATCAGTAACCTTTGAAGATTGGAATGGGAAACCAATCTAGAATGCAGGAGATAAGAATAAAGAGGTCAAAAGTATAAACGTAATGAATAGTAAGAAAAGAATGATAAAAAGTTACATACATGCATTTATTGAGACTCCAGAAGAGAAGACAGAATACTGTTGAAATACTATCTGAGAAAGAACTAATAGCTAATAATTGAATTTGGTTGCATATAAGTAAATGGAAGAAAGTAGGTTGGAAAAAATTATAGTCCAGAGCTGGCACAGAAGTGCCATAAAGTGTCAGATCCAGTTTTTTAATTTTTATTTTTCCCCCCTCTCACCCATAGATGTTCTGCTCTTATCCTGTGGACAATTATTTCAGGGAAAATGAAAAAATGTGTGGAGTATACTAGGGCTCTTTCTATCAGAGTCTGCTTGTTTTTCATGAACTTTCTTTGGTGCCTTGTTTGACTTCTGCTTACTTCTTGCATACATACAGTTTTGCTCATAGCCTTCCAGGTGGTGAACTGAAAAGGATCACCTTATCTAAAGTAGTGCAATTCACATTATAAATGTGTACTAATTTTAATGGAACACAAACTAGATAGGTTTCAGAATTCTCTTTAGCAACAGTAGATACAAGATGATGGAGCCATGTCTTTCAAGTACTAAGGGGCAATAATTTTACATCTAGAATTCTTTTTTTGGTGAGACAGTGTCTCACTCTGTTACTCAGGTTAAAGTGCAGTGGTGCAATCATAGCTCACTGTAGTCTTGACCTGCCAGGCTCAAGCAATCTTCCCACCTCAGACTCTCAAGTAGCTGGGACTACAGGCATGTGCCACCATGCTGGCTAATTTAAACTTTTTTTTTTTTTTTTTAAGAGATGAGGTTGCCCCAGCTAGTCTCAATCTCCTGGGCTCAAGTCATTCTCTTCCCTCAGCCTCCCAACGGACTGGAATTAAAGGTGTAAGCCACCACGCGTAGCCTACATCTGGAATTCTTTATCCAGAAAAAAACGTTGTCCAATTCAGAGGATTAAAATACACTATATGGCCAATTGACACTCAAAGGGTTAACTACCTTCAGAATTTCTTTGGAAAAAAAAAAAACAATGAGATGATACAATCCATTATAAAGAAAAAGTAAATCATGGAGAAAGTAGCAGTGTACCAGAAAGATAGTATATTAGTCCATTTACATTGCTATAAAGGAATATCTGAGACAGGTAATTTGAAGGAAAAGAGGTTTATTTGGCTCATGGTTCTGCAGACTGTACAAAAAGCATAGCACCAACGTCTGCTTCTGGTGAGGGCCTGAGGAAGCTTCCAATAATGGTGGAAGGGGAAAGGAGAGTAGGTATATCATATGGCAAGAGAGACAGGAGGAGGTCCCAGACTCTTTTAAACAACCAGATCTCATGTGAATCAATTAATCAAGCATGCACTCATTACCATGGGAAGGGCATCAAGCCATTCTTGAGGGATCTGCCCCCATGATCCAATACCTCCCACTAGGCTCCATCTCCAACATTAGGAATCGTGTTTTAATGTGAGACTTGGACAGCCAGACAATATCAAATGGTGAACATTTAAATTAGCAAAAATTAGTATTGTCTGAAAATAAAATATTGGAACTGAAATTCTAAATAGTATTTATGAGGAAGATGGCAAGAGTGGTTGGAATAGTTAAACTATGCTGAGGTTAAAGTCTTTTTTGTGAAGGGGCTCATAGACATGATTATTTCCAGACATCGCTTGAAAAATACATTTAATGTGCAAACTATTACGAGAAAAGCAATGTGAAAAAAAAAGAATAAATAAATTTCTTTTTTTCTTTATTTTTCTTTATTTTTTTTTTTGAAATGGGGTCTCAGTCTGTTACCTAGGCTGGAGTGCAGTGGTGTGATCTCGGCTCACTGCAGCCTCTGCCTCCCGGCTCAAGTGATCCTCCTGCCTCAGCCTCCCAAGTAGCTGGGTCCACAGGCACACACCCCTACATTCGGTTAATTTTTCATATTTTTGGTAGAGATGGGGTTTTGCCATGTTACTCAGGCTGGTCTTGAACTCCTGAGCTCAAGCAATCTGCCTGCTTCAGTCTCCCAAAGTACTAGCATTACACATGTGAGCCACCATGCCCAGCCAGAATAAATAAATTACAAACAAGAATAAAATAATGTAGGATAAAAAGGCATGATAAATATAATAAAAAGAAAGAAATATAAAAAATGAAATAAAGCTAACTATCATAAATACAATTTACAAATTAACATGGTGTATCAGTCTGTTCTCACATTGCTATGAAGAAATACTTGAGACTGGGTGATTTACAAAGAAAAGAGGTTTAATGGACTCACAGATCCACATTTCTGGGGAGGCCTCCGAAATCTTACAATCATGGTGGAATGCAAAGGATAAGCAGACACCTTTTCACAGGGTGTCAGGATGGCGTGAATGTAACCAGGGGAAATGTCAAAGGCTTATAAAACCATTGGCTGTCGTGAGACTCACTCACTATCATGGGAACAACAAGGGGAAAACCACTCCCATGATCCAATTACCTCTATCTGGTCCCACCTTTGACATGTGAGGATTATGGGAATTATAATGCAAGATGAGATTTTGGGTGGGGACATAGCAAAACCATATCATTCTGCCACTGACCCCACCCAAATCTTATGGTCTCACATGTCAAAACACAATCATGCCCTTCCAACAGTCCTCCAAAGTCTTAACTTATTCCAGCATTAACCCAAAAGTCCAAGTCCAGTCTCATCTGAGACAAGGCAAGTCCCTTCCACCTATGGTCTGTAAAGTCAAAAGCAATGTAATTACTTCCTAGATACAACTGGGGTACAGGCATTGGGTAAACACACCCATTTAAAATGAGAAATTGGCCAAAACAAAGGGACTATAGGCCCCATGCAAGTCCAAAATTCAATAGGGCAGTCATTAAATCTTAAAGTTCCAAAATCTCCTTTGACTCCATATCTCACATTCAAGGCACACTGAGGCAACAGTGGGGCTCCCACAGCCTTGGGTACCTTCACCCTGTGACTTTGCATGATATAGCCTCACTACCAAGTGCATCAACGGACAGGGATTGAGTGCCTGTAGCTTTTCCATGCACATGGTGCAAGCTGTTGATGGATCTACCTGGGGTCTGGAGGACAGTGGCCCTCTTGTCACAGCTCCACTAGGCAGGCCCCCAGTGAAGACTCTGTGTGGGGGCTCACACCCCACATTTTCATCTTGCACTGCCCTAACAGAGGCTCTCCTTGAGGGATCCACCCCTGCAGCAGACTTCTGCTTGGACAATCCAGGCATTTCCATACATCCTCTGAAATCCAGGCAGAGGTTCCCAAACCTCAATTCTTGACTTCTGTATACCTACATGCCCAACACCACATGTAAGCTACCAAGGCTTGGAGCTTGCACCCTCTGAAGCAGTGGCCTCAGCTATACGTTGGCCCCTTTTAGCTACAGCTGGAGCTGAAGCAGCTGGGATGTAGGGCACCATGCCCTGAGGCTGCACAGAGCAAGGGGACCCTTGGCCCAGTCCACGAAATAATTTTTCCCTCCTAGGTCTCTGGGCCTGTGATGGGAGGGGCTGTAATGAAGGTCTCTGACATGCCCTGGAGATATTTTCCCCATCATCTTGGTGATGAACATTTGGCTCGTTGTTATTTATGCAGATTTCTGCAGCTGGCTTGCATTTCTTTCCAGGAAATGGGTTTTCCTTTTCTGTCATATCATCAGGCTGCAAATTTTCCAAATCTTTATACTCTGCTTTTTCTTGAATGCTTTGCTGCTTAGAAATTTCTGCCAGATACCCTAAGTCATCTCTCTCAAGTTCAACGTTCCACAGATCTCTAGGGCAGGAGCAAAATGCCACCAGTCTCTGCTAAAATATAGCAAGGGTCACATTTACTTTAGTTCCCAACAAGTTCCTTATCTGCATCTGAGACCACCTCAGTCTGGACTTTATTGTCCATATCACCATCAGCATTATGGTCAAAGCCATGCAATAAGTCTCTGGGAAGTTTCAAACTTTCCCATATTTTTCTGTCTTCTTCTGATCCCTCCAAACTGTTCCAACCTCTTCAAATTACCCAGTTCCAAAGCTGTTTCCATATTTTCAGGTATCCTTACAGCAGTGTCCCATTGCCTTGTTACCAACTTACGGTATTAGTCCATTCTCACACTATGAAGAAATACCTGAGACTGGGTAATTTATAAAGAAAAGGGGTTTAATTGACTCACTGTTCCGCATTGCTGAGGGGGCCTCAGGAAACTTACAATTGTGGTAGAAAGCAAAGGAGAAACAGGCACCTTATTCCCACGGTTGCAGGACAGAGTGAGTGCAAGCAGGGGCAGTGCCAGAGGCTTATAAAACCATCAGATCTCATGAAAAGTCACTCGCTATCATGAGAACAGCATGGGGGAAACCACCTCCATGTTCCAATTACCTCCAGCTGCTCCTGCCGTGATATGGTATGGCTCTGTTCCCACACAAATCTCACCTTGAATTGTAATAATTCCCACATGTCAAAGGCAGGGCCAGATGGAGATAATTGAATCATGGTGGCAGTTTCCCCCATATTGTTCTTGTGGTAGTGAATAAATCTCAAGAGGTCTGATAGTTTTATAAATGGGAGTTCCCCTGCACAAGTTCTCTTGCCTGCCACCATGTGGGATGTTCCCTTGCTTCTCCTTTGCCTCCTGCCATGATTGTGAGGCCTCTTCAGCCATATGGAACTGTGAGTCCATTAAATTCTTTCCTATGAATTATGCAGTCTTGGGTATGTCTTTACTAGCAGCGTGAGAACAGACTTATACATGCCCTGAACATGTGGAGATTATGGGGATTATAAGTCAATATGAGATTTTGAGTGAGGACACAGCCAAACCATATCACATGGTGAATAAAAGATTTCCAGCGCTATCAAGGAAGACCTGAGTAAATGTAGAGGCGTACTGTATCAGTGGATGGTAAGACATAACACTAAAAACATACATTTTTTTCTAGATTAATTTCTATATTTAATGTCATTCAAACAAAATATCTAGAGTGTTGTTTAAAAACCTTAACAAATTCTACAATAAATTTAGAAGAGTAAATTTTCTTAAAAAACTAAAACTAATTGGTTTTTCATAAAAACAAAAGGGTAATAGGCATCTATTACCTGATGTAAAGTTTTAAACAAGGGATTTTAATTAAAATGATGTGAACCTGGATTCGTTATAACACATGGATCAATAGAACATAATATAAAGCCAAGCATGTATGCATACATTTGTTTTATATATATTGATCTTGAAATTTTTCATGAAAGAGGTAAGATTTCAGAAGGAAAATATTGTCCAGACAATTGGCTGTTAGATACATTCCCCATAGGTCCCTTGTGTTTCTGCCATCCTCTTTGTTCCAATATTTATTTCAGAATATTTCTATACTCAACACACTTGGAAGACTGAGATAGTGTCTCCTTCTAAAGCAAGAAGCAGGCATACTTACTACCCTTATAAAAGATTTGGGTTCCCTTAACTCAGGGTTCCTTTCTTATAATGCGATCTCACATGCTTATGGCATGTGAGCAGGTGTCACCTTATCCTCTTAATGTTGCCTGGTGGGAATTGAAACTCTGGGAATCAGGGCCAAAAAAATGTTGATTGCAACAATTAGTAAACTATCATTATTGACCCAGGAATCTCACATCTTTTACCAATATCCATATAATGGTGTGAGGTAAAAAGCTTAGCTTACCTGTAGGGTAAAATATTAGACTCTTCACAGTTCTTGGCATTGGCTATCTTTTTGAAAAATATAAATTTGGGTCCCAAACTCACACTACACACAAAATATCTTCAAGTGCTTGAAGAGCTAAATGTAAAATAAAAATTTAAAAATTATGAAGAAAATATGAAATAATGTTTCCTGACTCCAGTTTAAAAAACAATTTCTTAAACTATAGACAAAAATTAATTTTGTAAACAAAAAAAATTCTGCTGGAAAGGCTCAACAAATTTGACAACATGTACTTATTAAACAGTGACAACAAAACCTCTTCTGCAAAAGATGGCATTCACAAGATTAGCATGCAAACAACAGAGGGAGAAAAATTATATGCAGGTACAAAATATATAATGAATATACATTTATTATTTGTAGCATATTCTAATACAATTCTAACTAGACCTTTAAAAATAATAATGAATTAACACATTTATAGCAGCTCAATAGAACAAGTGATGAAGTATATGTGCAATCACTTTACAGGAAAGGAAATATAAATCTCATAGAACAATATTCAATCTCATTGATAGGAAAATGTAAATTGAAGTAAAAGACAAGACACAATATTTATCGGTTCTGGAAAAAATATAAACATCTATCATTCAGTGGGGAAATATTATTATTCTTGTAAACTAGTAATGTGTAGTGTCTTTGGGGAGCAATTTGCCAGAATCTGGTAAAAATGTTAACAGCATTGGTATATCAGTTTCTTTATTTCTAAACACAGAATTCTGACATGCCTAAACATTAAGTAAATGTATTGGAGAACAGTTACAGAGATGCTGGAAGAGCTGAAGAAATAAACTCTAGGCTAATGTTACAGAGACGATGACCAAAATCACACTGCAAAATTGTCCCAATAGGAGCCAGTGTTACTGTTCAGTTACGTACTGTCTCGTGATGCCCTTGCCATGAGGCCGTGCTGCCATTAACACCACTGAACTCCGTCACATGCTTCTTTAACATTGCCCCCATGCTAGCCAAGTGCATGCCTTAAGCTTTCTGTTTCCTTTTGTAGCTATCTCATGCATACTAGGGTAGTAAAGCTGTGTCTGATGAGTGGAATGTAATTCCCAAATCTGCATCATTTCAGAAAGAAAGACTTGGGATTTTTCCTTATTCCATATTGGAAAGCAAGTATTCACTCACAATTTGGAGAATACTGAAGTGTAAATGAAGTGTTCAATACATTTGAAACAGTAATGAAAGATACATATCAACCACATCCTTTGCGTAAGCAAAACTGTTACTGGATATGTACCTAGAGAAATTCCTTAAAATGTGCAAAAATAAAGCAATTACGTCCATTATTGTATACTACTATTTCAAAAATGGGAAACATTCTTAAGTGCCCTGAAATAGGAGAACGAATGAATAAAATGTGCTAAAGTCAAACAATGTAAGATTGAAAAAGGTGGATCAGATTTTTATATATCAACAAGAACATATGGTCCTCCCTCTGTGCCCAAGGGGAACTGATTCCAGGACTCCCATGAAGACAATTCACAGACATTCAAGTCCCTTATATAAAATGACCTAGTATTTGCATATAATCCATGTACAACTTCCAGGATACTTTAAATCATCTTTAGATTACTTATAATGCTTAATACAATGTAAATGCTATACAAATAGTTGCTACACTTATTTTTAAATTTTTTATGGTTGTATTGTTATTTTTATTGTTTTTTTGCTGGATGTTGTTTTCAATTCATGGTTGGTTGAATCTGTAGATGTGGAACCCACTGATATGGAGGGCTGACTGTATTTCAAAAACATAATGAGAAGAAATAAGATGTGCAGAATGATGTATAAAGAAAAACACCATTTATGCAAATAGAAACCACTATCCCCAAATAGTATATATTGGCCAATAATCACATATATATATAGCATTTATGCCTATATATATACATTTATGTGTGTATGAGGTTGTGTTTCTGTGTATATGTATGTATGCATATCTAGATATACAGATAGATGAATGAATAAATAGGTAAATAGGTGATAGATAGTGGAAAACTGGGTGTACAATTCTTAGCATCTGCTATGGAGGGCTAACGATGAAGAATGGAAAGTGATGTAATGTTAGAAAGATTAAAGATAACTTTGTCTTTATTTGTAAGCTTTAGTTCGTTAAAAAGTGGCAAATCTCATTCCTCATGATATGCTTATTTTCCCTGGTGTGCCTGTTTCAAAGCATCTCATATACACCACAAATACATACACTGACTATGTACGCACAAACATTTAAAAAATAAGCTGGGCATGACGGATCATGCCTGTAATACCAGCACTTTGGGAGGCCAAGGTGGGCCATCACTTGAGGAGTTCGAGACCAGCCTGGCCAACATGATGAAACCCTGTCTCCACTGAAAGTACAAAAATTAGCTGGGTTCGGTGGTGGGTGCCTGTAATCCCAGCTACTCGAGAGGCTGAGGCAGGAGAATCGCTTGAACCCAGGAGGCAGAGGTTCCAGTGAGCCAAGACTGCACACTGCATACAGTCTGGGTGACAGAGTGAGTCTCCATCTCAAAAAATAAAATAATAATAATAATAATAATAAATCATAATAAAATAAAAAATATAAATTAAAAACAAGCTGGCAAATCTGACAATAAGTTATCACTACTAGTTTAGGGGGAAGAAAATTGACATAATTTAGATTATGTCAATAAGCACTTAAAACCTTTGGAAGCCAGCTAAATTTTGGACATCACTTCCACAACATTTTATTGGTCAAAAGAAGTCACAAGGCAAACTTTAATTTAAGGGGCAGAGAAAGCGACTGTACTTTTTGATGGGAGGAGCTTAATAGAACTACAACGAAGTATGGCGACTTTTGAAATCTACTATACAAACTTATGTTTCTAGAGGTGTGGTATTATAGCCTATAAAATAATTATAAAAGAAGACACAAGAAGACATTTTTATAAAATATGCAAGAACTGTGCCAAACAGATGGATAACTTATATATCTCTTTCATATATAGCCTGTTTGTTTGTTCTGTCACCAAAAGAATATCCAGAATCTATTCTTAAAAATTTTTAAACTCATTAAAAAAAAATAAGTCAAAGAATAAGATTAGAAACATGTTACTTTAAGGTTTAGGCAAAAGCTGTGACTATTAAACTGATGCAAAAGGCATAAACTTCAAAATCCATCTGCAACCTTGGTTTTAGAGACATTCATGCTGTTCTAGCTTCCTATTGCAGACATTGCCATTTCAAAGAAATATTCAATCATAGTGATTATGAAGATAAAATAATAAATCTGTTAATAAAATGGGATTTAGCTACATTTAAGCATGGATTAATGAACAAAAAATAATTAACTCAGAAATATTCTGATTACTTTGCTGAAACAAATGAGGAAAATGGATTTTCCCACAGTAAAGTAAATGGGAAATCGAGAATTTTTTAGTGTATCCTAAGGTGCATCTTGGTATTGTGACTTTTACTTTAATTAATTTAACAAAATGGTTAGTTTTGCTGCTGCTATCAATTTTTCAATACCAACCATAAATTAAAACTGTAATAACTAAAACATTTTGGGAAATAAAACTTAGAAACTCTTCTAGTGTTCCGAAATCTGGTGCATTCTTACAAAATGGGTTTTGATTTTCTAAATTTTTTGCAGAGGTAACTATTAAATTAATATTTATACACAAACTACTGTTCATTGCTTGCTGCCCCTTCTAAGTGCCAAGCACTTTTCAGAACACATTATATTCAGCATCTCTTTTAATTCAAAATAGGAGGTGGATCATATTAGCTCCATTTTACAGATGATGAGGAGATGGTTCAGAGATAGTAAGGATATTGCTGAGGAAAGCTGGCTGGTAATTTGTACAGCCAGAGCTTGACTTGATGTGTCACTCTAGCATCTCCACTGTAATCACTACGCTTTGAGACTTTCCAATGCAAAGGCTGTAGAATCTACTGATAACTTCTGCAAAACTGTTTATAGAATACCTGAAGCATTGGTCCCTTTTTATTTTATCTAAGTCAGTTATTTAGACAAATTACAGGCAAAATTTCTAAACTGTGTACAGATGGTCATTTCTGTCATATATATGCTTAGCAAAAGGGATTATCAACAGGTCCCAACTTGAGTATTTCTAGGTTTTTCTATCATACCAACTAATTTTCTGTTCTTTTATTTGTGGTGAGAGGCAATTTTCTATGTTTTGATTTGTACATTAATTGCAGTTTATTACCCCCAACTCCACTGACACATTAGGCACAAACAACATACTCCCATGGAGAGGGCGTAGGCCTAGAGCCAAGAGGTGAAAGAAGAAAGGCTTCTTTCTTGAAGGCTTCTTGATACCGTGTATCAAGACTAAAATCTGGTGTCATTTTCTTTCCTCAAACAAAGCATTCTTAAAATTGAAATCCAGGGAAGAAAAGAGATTGCAATGCTTGATACAGAGGGATTCTTATTTCTTGTAACTCCTTTTGGTCATTCTGTCTTGTTCAAGGTTTATTTTTTTGTCTAGCATACATCCAGCGCCCACTCGATCGTTCTCTATTATGTTGTGTCATGTCATGTAACGTCACATCATGATATGGTTTGGCTCTGTTTACCCACCCAAATCTCATCTTGTAGTTCCCATAATTCCCACAGGTTGTGAGAGGGACCCAGTGAGAGACGATTGAATCATGGGGGCAGGTCTTTCCTATGCTGTTCTCGTGATGGCGAATGGGTCTCATGAGATCTGTTGGTTTTAAAAACAGGAGTTGCCTTGCACAAGCTTTTTTTTTTTTGCCTGCCACCATCCGCATAAGATGCCTTCCGCCATGATTGTGAGGCCTCCCCAGCCATGTGGAACTGTGAGTCCAATTAAGCCTCTTTCTTTTGTAAATTGTCCAATCTCTGTTATTTCTTTATCAGCAGCATGAAAATGGACAAATACAGTAAACTGGTCCCAGGAGTGGGGCACTGCTGAAAAGATATCTGAAAATGTAGAATCAACTTTGGAACTGAGTAACAGGCAGAGGTTGAAACAGTTTGGAAGACTCAGAAGACGACAGGAAAATATGGGAAAGGTTGGAACATCCTAGAGACTTGCTGAATGGCATTGACAAAAATGCTGATAGTGATATGGACAATAACATCCAGGCTGAGGTGGTCTCAGATGGAGATGAGGAACTTCTTGGGAACTGGAGCAAAGGTGACTGTTGTTATGTTTCAGCAAAGAGATTGGCAGCATTTTGCCCCGGCCTTAGAGATTTGTGAAAATTCAAACTTGAGAGAGATGATTTGGGGTATCTGGTGGAAGAAATTTCTAAGCAGCCAAGCATTCAAGAGATGACTTGGGTGCTGTTAAAGGCATTCAGTTTTATAAGGGAAGCAGAGCATAAAAGTTCAGAAAATATGCAGCCTGACAATGCGATAGAAAAGAAAATCCCATTTTCTAAGGCAAAATCCAAGTCGGTTGCAAAAATTTGCATAAGTAACAAAGAGCCAAATGTTAATTTCCAAGACAAGGGGGAGATTGTCTCCAGGGCATGTCAGAGGTCTTTACAGCAGCCCTTCCCGTCACAGGCCTGGAGGCCTATGAGGAAAAAGTGGTTTCATGTGTGGGCCCAAGTGCAGTGTGCAGACTAGGGACTTGGTGCCCTGTGTCCCAGCCACTCCAGCCTGGGCTGAAAGGAGCAAACTTAGAGCTCAGCATGGCTTCAGAGGGTGCAAGCCTCAAGCCTTGGCAGCTTCCACATGGTGTTGAACCTGCAGGTGCACAGAAGTCAAGAACTGAGGTTTGGGAACCTCCTCCTAGATTTCAGAACACGTATGGAAATGCCTAGATGCCCAGGCAGAATTTTATAAAGAAGACCAAGAATACATGAGGTCCTCATGGAGAACCTCTGCTGGGGCAGTGCAGAAGGGAAATGTGGGTTGGGAGCCCCCACATAGAGTCCCTACTGGGGTACCACCTAGTGTAGTTGTGAAAAGAGGATCACCATCCTCCAGACCCCAGAATGGTAGATCCACTGACAGCTTACACTGTGTACCAGGAAAAGCCACAGACACTCAATGCCAGCCCATGAAAGCAGCCTCGAGTGAGGCTGTACCCAGCAAAGCCACAGGGGCAGATCTGCCTAAGACTGTGGGAACCTACCTCTTGGATCAGCATGACCTGGATGTGAGACATGGAGTCAAAGGACCTCATTTTGGAGCTTTAAGATTTGACTGCTCCACTGGATTTCAGACTTGCATGGGGCCTGTAGCTCTTTTGTTTTGGCAATTTCTCCCATTTGGAATTGGTGTGTTTACTCAATGCCTGTACCGCCATTGTATCTAGGAAGTAACTAACTTGTTTTTGATTTTACAGTCTCATAGGTGGAAGGGACTTGGATGAGACTTTGGACTGTGGACTTCTGAGTTCGTGCTGAAATAAGTTGAGACTTTGGGGGACTGTTGGGAAGGCATGGCATGATTGGCCTTGAAATGTGAAGATAGGGGATTTGAGTGGGGCCGGGAGTGGAATGATATGGTTTAGCTCTGTGTTCCCACCCAAATCTCGTCTTACAGTTCCCATAATTTCCACGTTATGGGAGGGACCCAGTGGGAGATGACTGAATAATGAAGATGGGTCTTTCCCCTGCTGTTCTCATGATAGTGAATGGGTCTCAAGAGATCTGATGGTTTTAAAAAAGGAGTTGTCCTGCACAAGCTCTTTTTTTGCCTGCCGCCACACGTAAGATGTGACTTGCTCCTCCTTGCCTTCCACCATGATTGTGAGGTTTCCCCAGTCACATGGAACCATGAGTCCAGTTAAGCCTCTTTCTTTTGTAAATTGCCCAGTCTCTGGTACGTCTTTATCAGCAGTGTAAAAACAGACTAATACACGTCATATCACTGACATTCCAGGACAAGAATGCAAATGGAAGCCCAAATACTATACGCCAAACATTCATAGCTAAAAATTGAACAAAATGTGGAGTAAAATGTTATAACTTCTTGCCTTCATAATGATTTTTTAAAAAATCAAAATACTATGATTATATTACCAAACATTGAAATGTGTTTAGAAATCAAAATTGAATTTTTGTTATATATGTCTTATATTCTGCTGATGAGTCTGCAATTTTTAGCTAAATCGAGACACATATAATTCCTTAAAGTCTTATTTATTCTTTAAAATTAATTTTCCTTTTTATTTCAGCAAAATCACTGATTACTTAATAAAGATTTCAAATAACTTGTGTTCTATTGATGATATAAATGGTTAAAAATTATTTATATTTAAAGTGAACAAGCTTTGAATATACTTTTATAGATATGTAATGTTAGTACAAAAACTTGAAAAATTTAAACTATTTTCACATATATTCAAACTTACTTTTCTTCTAAAATATTTCAGCAATATCTAGTAAATGCAGAATCCAATAATTAATAAATAACAAAAGTTAAAGTTGAATTATTTAAATTTAGCTACATTTTTAGTTTAATTTTTAAAATATCTGAAATCTTATAAGATATTTTTGTGGAAAGAAAACTTAGAAATTCTCATGTTCAATGTCCATCTCTTTGCTAATGTAAAAAATATAAAACATACTCCAAGCATGTCACATTTAGGCTTACATAGACATATATTTAAGAGTGAAAGACTTTTTAAACAATGCTAAATACTCCTCAGCTGACAAGGGAACTTTGAAACAGCACTAATTCTGAGTACCTTTGGAAACATGAATTGAAACAGATCTTCAGCAAGAAAATGAGTGCTCAGCTCGTCTAATGATTCTCTTTTATTAGAGACCAAGGAATCATGCTATCTGAAAGAAAGGATTTTGGAATTTAACTAAGTTTGCTTTTCTTTTACCTAAGTGCATATGCTGTTCAAATGTTCTCCATACTCTAAAGCATTGTCAGCATCCTTTGACAATGTCAGCAACATAACACACAAACCTTCACAGCATTCAGACATGGTGCCTTTGGTTTTGAAGACAGAGCGTAAGATGTGAAAAAGTGTTTCCCTAGAGTCTGAGAATCATGTTTGGGGTTATAGGTTGTTCTGAGTTGATACTGAACACCAAAACCTGAGAGTCAAAGTCCTTAAAGCATGAATTGTTTTTGTGCTTGTTACATGCGGTTCCATCAGAAGCATGGGGCTCATATATAAAGGTGGTACTGATCAACCGCCCATTACAATATAAGCTTGTTAAGAACTGAGACCTTATGTTTTTTGTATCCACAACATCTTGCACAGAGAAGGCCCTTAAATATTGGCAAATCAAATGAGTAAATGACCTGATAACTCTTAGGACTTGGGGCTTTTAACCATTTTTGTGAGATGTAGCACTTATAACTTCACGTGTTCCACTTGGTTGTCTGTACAGCAGTAAAGATATAAGTGAAGTGTTATTCCAGACTTTTGTACATCTCTTCAATCCAAAACTTTCCTCTATTTTGTTAAATATCCTTTGGAGGGAGAATTTGAGAAGAGATATTGAGGAAATCAAACACGAACCTGTAAAACTAGTAATTACCTTTTGTCCACAAAGCTGTAAATCTGCTGAGTCTTATTATTTTTTGGAGGAGTAGTACCAGTGAGTTCACAGCTGTATTCAAGCAAAGCAGATGTTTTCAAAATGTGAAGACAGTACTGCTATAAGCACCCCCTGATTTATGGCTAAGTGGTTAGTTTTCCCTTTTTTTTCACTGAATTATGAAAACTCTCATTCATAGATATATGACATATTATTCTGTTCTTGAATTGCTATAAAGAAATACCTGAGGCTGAGGAATTTATAAAGAAAAGAGATTTAATTGACTTACGGTTCTGTAGCCCATGTAGGAAGCATGGTGCCAGCATCTGCTTCTGGGGAGAGCCTCAGGAAGCTTCCCATCATGAGGGAAGGTGAAGAAGGTACAGGCATATCACATGGTGAGAGGGAGTAAGAAAGAGAGAATTGGGGAAGGTTCAGACTCTTTTAAACAACCAGATTTCAAGACTGTAAACTAACTAAGCAAGAATTCACCAATCAGCAAGGAGACGGTGCTAAACCATTCATGAGAGATCTGCTCTCATGACCCAATATCTCCCACCAGGCCCTACCTCCAACACTGGAAATCACATTTCAATATGAGATTTGGATGGAAAAAACATCCAAACCATATCATATGGGAACTCCATTAGTGACTTATGTGAAGAGTCAAAGTCCCTAATTGGACCTCTGATTTGCCTAATTATAAGTGGAAGGTGTTTTTCTATTTAAACCCTCTCATTTATTTTTTGAAAATCCAAAATTGAGAATAATCTGGACATCTTGTAAATAATTAAACAGGCTGGGATTTAGAGGTATCAGGGATAAATTCCAGTGGTGATTTCACAGACGCTCTACAAAGCTCATTCCTCTTTCTTCATGTGAAGAATACTAAGGCTTTAACTGATAGGGTAAAGAGATCATTAAATTCTTTTTTTTTTTTGTTGAGACAGAGTCTTGCTTTGTCGCCCAGATTGGAGTGCAGTGGCCGGATCTCAGCTCACTGCAAGCTCCGCCTCCCGGGTTCACGCCATTCTCCTGTCTCAGCCTCCCGAGTAGCTGGGACTACAGACGCCCGCCACCTCGCCCGGCTAGGTTTTTGTATTTTTTTTTTTAGTAGAGACGGGGTTTCACCGTGTTAGGCAGGATGGTCTCGATCTCCTGACCTTGTGATCCGCCTGTCTCGGCCTCCCAAAGTGCTGGGATTACAGGCTTGAGCCACCGCGCCCGGCCCATTAAATTCTTTTATGACATAAATATTTATAATTCCATTTATCTGCCAAGAGGATGGTAGTAAGCAGTTTGAGACCATCAAAGATGTGGTCTATGTGATAGTGGATCATGACTCACCAGAGGCCCTATTCCCAGAAGTAAGGAAACAAGGATGTTTCACAGTTATCTGGTTGAGTGGATTGTATAAGAATAAATAGGAGTTCATTGCTTTGACATTCTACCTGGCCTCAAAGGGCAGAATTTCCTTTAAAATGCCCAGTGATTTTCTGAATCCTATGCAAGGCAGACTAGGTTAAGATGGGTTTTTGCTCTTGCAGCCTCTGAAAGCCTAGCTTCTCATGTTTTTCTAAGTTCCTTATTCACCGATTTCTGGATTTTGCCAGTCATTACAGGCCACAATACAGCAGGAGAGATTCCCAGATGGCACTGCTAGGACTTTCATCCTGGTGGTTTGAAGCCATTGTTCAAGGGGTTGTCAGAGACTCTACTGGGGCTCTATTGCAGAAGTACTGGGCTGCTTTGGTTTATTGCTGGCATAGGCAGGGTATGGCAAGATGAGAAAGGGGTCAAGCTTGAATTGTGTGCTCCCGTATGTAATCTAAATTTCTTTTTGAAGGATGCACCATATTTCCAAGTTTTACAGGTTTTCTTTAAAATGTATCAGCGTAGTTTTCTCTAAAAAGAATTAGTCAGCCTGTCTGGAAACAGGTTCAAAGACAGCTTCATTCTAGTCTAGGTTCTCAAAAAGGAGAACAGGGTGCCTTTACATAACATTTATCTATTGTCTAAACTGACATATATTTTTCATATTATTTCATCAACTTAATATTAGTGAAGTTTCCAATAAGTGATGGCTATTGGTCTAAGCACTATCACGTTTTGAAAAGTGCGTTTATGAAGGTATTCACGGAGGGATGTTGGTACAGACAAGTGAGACACTATAAGAACATGAAGAAAAGTGACCTTTGGAGTAATATTTGACAATTATGTAGCCATTCACCAGGTGAATAAAGGGCTAGAAAGGCTTCAAGTAAGATACAGCAGCAACAAGTGTCAATGAAGTAAGAAAGAATATGTGGCATGGATGCAGCTGACTATAGCTGGACAGAGGTTAAGGACGTGGAGAGCACTGAGAATTCACGGGGGTCAGATCATGATATCAAAGGAGCCACTGAAGAATGTCATGCAAGTAAAACAAAGATAGATTGGGATTTTTAAATAAAATGTCGGACACTGGCAGAAAGATGGAAAATAAGTTGGAGGAAGGAAAATTGAGTATATTAGGGTTCTCCATAGAGACAGATCCAATAAGATATATGCACACATAAAAGGGAGTTTATTAGAGAGAATTGGCCCATATGATTACAAGGCAAATTCCCACGATAGGCCATCTGCAAGCTGGGGAAAAAGAGAAGCCAGTAGAGGCTCAGTCCAAGTCTGAAAGCCTCAAAACCAGGAAAGCTGACAGTGCAACCCTCAGTCTGATGCTGATGGCAGGAGAGCCCCAGAGGAGACCCATAGTCCAAAGGCTGTAGAACCTGGAGTCTGATGTCCATGGGCAGGAGAGAGTAAGAAAAACTTGTAGCAAGGGAAGAGAGACAGCAAGAGATGCTGCAAGCTGCTTATCCCCCTTCTTCTGGCTGCTTTGTTGTTACCCTGCTGGCAGCCAGTTGGATGGTGCCCGCCCACATTGGGGGTGGGTCTTCCTCTTAGAGTCCACCAACTCAAATATCAATCTTCTCTGGCATCACCCCCCCAGACACACCCAGAAACAATACTTCACCAGCCTTCTAGGCATCCTTTGATCCAATCAAGTTGACACATAATATTAGCTATCACATCAGGGTAGAAGTTGAACTGTTTGTTCAGCTTTCTAATTGAGAGAGGATGAAGGAATAGACTGGCAGTAGGCATAGAGAAGAAAGAATAAATATGTAAGACATTAAAATGGCAGGATAGACACATCTTTATTGTTGGTTGGATATGAAAGGTTTGGGAGAAAGATTTAAAGGTTCCTCCTGGTACCTTTGGCATGCCTGTTGGCATTTCCCAAACTAAGTGCTCACATGCCCTGGAGTACCATCAAGGACTCCTCTACAGTGTTTTCAATGTTTGAGGGAAACACAGAGATATCTGTAGGGCACAGAATAAACTACCAGCTTGAGATAGTTCACACATTTAACCTTAGATTGTACTATATTCCTTTCAATGATGTCATATTTTTGTGTTTTCAGTGGTTGTGATAAAAATCAAATATTACTAAAAATCAATGCAGAATAACAAATAAAGGTAGATTTATACTCCATGACTCCAAGGTTTGAGAAGCTGCACAGAGTAGCATAGGCACACGTTCCATTAGCAAGTAACTGTGGTTAAGATTGTATAAAATTTTTTTTTTTTTTTGAGACAGAGAGTCTCGCTCTGTCCACCAGGCTGGAGTGCAATGGCGCGATCTCGGCTCAGTGCAAGCTCTGCCTCCCGGGTTCATGCCATTCTCCTGCCTCAGTCTCCCAAGTAGCTGAGACTACAGGTGCCCGCCACCACGCCCGGCTAATTTTTTGTTTTTTGTATTTTTAGTAGAGACGGGGCTTCACCGTGTTAGCCAGGATGGTTTCGATCTCCTGACCTCGTGATCCGCCGGCTTCGGCCTCCCAAAGTGCTGGGATTACAGGCGTAAGCCACCGCGCCCGGCCAAAAATGTTATCTTTTAGATTTGTTTCCATTATTTTTTTCAAACAGCTACTAAATTGTTAGTACCAATCCATTTATTAAGTTGTTTGAACCTAACTGATTCATAAATAGAATTGTTAAGTACTTCCTTTCTTTTAGATTTGGCGGTGAAAAAATATTCGGACATTAAAGGCACCATGAACTGAGACTATTTAAAAACCTCTGGCCTAGATTGTTTCAGGAGACAGCCAGAGAGAATGCTGTAAAATTGACCTGTGCATTGAAATGTCCAAACTGTGTGATTGCTAGCAAGGGGAGGAGTAGGAGGAGTAGTCAGTTGTTAGAAAACAGAGATTAATATGGGTATAAGGTAATACCCACTACTACATGTTGAGTACTCACCCTATACCAACCACAGTGGTGATACAGGTCAATAGGCATTATCAGTCTCAATCCTCCCAGCAACCATGGAAGCTATGATTATTATCTCCTGATCAAGACAGCTTTAACTTTTCCCTCAGCTTGACAAAACTGTAGACAGTCTTCTTTCTGACTCTAAGCCCCCGCTGTCCCCCCCTTTTTTTTGAGCATTTAAAACTTTAAATTGTAGAATCATTTTCTGCCTCTTTCAGATATAAATATTCTCCCAGCCTCTTGCCAGTTTTATAACCCCAGAATGTCTTCTCCAGGATGTGGGAGCTAACCTTTTGAAATGTAATCAGGGAGGGAGATATTGCCTCTATCTCCTAGTCTCTGTGGGATGGTGGGTACCTAATTTTCATGTGCCAGTTAACAAACTCAGATGGCCTTATCACATTAACCACCCTTCCCAATTTCCTCCAGTACTTTTCCACCTGTTCACCGTACAGGTTCACTCTTGGAAAGAAGCAAAAGCATAGGTTTTCTTGGTTGAGACGACAGAATTTGGCCTTTTGATAGTTCCAAGTTGGTCAGGTCCAGACACCAGACATCATCATTATTAGGTCAGCCAGGGAATAATATATTTCTAAAACCACCAGCATGAATTGTTACTAAACTTTCATGCTTTCCAAATTTCCAGTAAGTAGAAGCAAGAAGAATCCTAAATTTGGGATGGGGTTAACTTCTAGATAATATGGAAACAGCAGTCCAAAAATTCTTAATATTGGCCTAAAAACTCATAGAGCTAAAGAGATTGCAGTACATGTGAACAAGAGTCCAGAACTTAGAGTCAGAGAGACTCAGTTCATGTGACAATTCTGTCTGGGTACCAATTATGAGATTATAAACATAAATCAATTATCACATAGTATCCACTAAAAAAATATATAGAGCAAAAAAAGTCTGTTTTGATACCTATGTTTATTGTCTTAATAAGAAATGTCTAGATTCCTGCTGTAGCTATAGCTTCCCCTGGCTTTAGAGTGTTTGTTTAAAGAAGCATGTTTATACTATATAATCTATTGTTTTAGATGGAAGTTTGATGTGGCATTGCTTGAACAGTAATGAGTTTGCTTAAACAACGCTGCATGACTGCCATCCTTTGGGATGCACAGAAATGAGCCTCTTGTGAGTCAATCTCAGCAATGAAACAATTTACAATAAAATTGGCTTCCGCTTTGTGTGCAGTTAATATCCACTTGTACAAGGTAAGCTGATACAGAATATCAGCATGGGTTCTCACCAGGGAGGTCCTCTTGAGACTTGTAAAATAAATGATCATTACTGTCATGCCCCAATGGTATCTTTTTTCATTCCAAGCTGAAACTCCATTTTGACATTACAATGTTTTCTTATGCAAATTGTAACTATCAGCTGTATATTGCAAGGATCTATTTCTCTGCAGATAATAGTAGTCAATTTTCTAGAAATACAGGCTTGGGCTAAACTTCCTAAGTACTCTCTTACCATTTAAGCAAGTATGAATCTCTCCCTCCAGCCTGGCTCCAGGTAACCCTGATAAAGCAGCAAAAGATAAGGGAAGAACAATAATTTGCTTTGATCCAGGTATTCACTAAAGAGTTTATGGCAAATTTGGAAAGTAAGAGAGTTTCAATTAATCGCCATCTCAACCGAATAATGAATCCGAAATGTTGGATATCTCTGTAAGGAATTCTACTGAGATTTTTAGTGCATAAAAATGACTACTGCCTGTTTTCTGTACTAGTTAACTCCTGAGCAAGGTAGTGTTGCTTGGCTCTAGCATAGGGTTGAGTGAGTTAGGTGAACCAAACAGATTATACTGCTTTGATTTTTTTTTTCTTATCTATATATTTCTGAATTTGGGAAATTAATCGGTGGGAACAAAATAAAAGATGTAAGCCAATCTTTACTCATGACTCATTTCATTCACTAATAGCTAAGAATTAGGTTTATGATATACATAAATAACCTATATGGTAAGAAAGTGAATCGCATTTGTGAAAGTGACTGATTTCCAATATGGATAACAGTTTTATTTAAAAAGAAAGTAATAAACACCAACCCAATAAACTTTCCAACCAACTAACAATCAAACAATAATAAGTAAATAAAACAACTCAGCTGAGCATACTTAGTAAGAGTTTGAATTTGTGTTTCTTACTGTTAATCTCAGAGGGGAGAAACAAGTAATTCCTAGTTGTTCTGGTGCTATAGGCATGTGGATAAATTTATTCATTTATCTATCCTTTTCTATTTATGTAATTGCAAGATTCATTGGACCCTAGCAGGGTATTTAAAAGGTTTCTTATTGCCAAGCATTGACTTCTCCACTCCTACCTCTCACTCCTTTCTGTTTTTTCACATTCTAGATCTTAAAATAAAAGTTGAATTCCCCAAAGTTAGCATCGTCTTTTTCACATCTAAATTGCTGAGAATAAAATAAGTGGAAGTTGATGGCTGATCATAATAATGTTAATATAGCATATTATAAATTCCCTGTAGGTGTGTGTTATGGCTAAATTCATTGGACCCATGTTTAGTAATATAAAATTATTTTAACTTTATGATACCTCTATATAAAACAGATAAATAAGATGTTATGTTTTGAGATTCATGACAATTCTGGTCTGCCTTTGAATAAGGAGTGTCAGATTTGGCAAGCTCTATAATGATATATCCCTCTGTATCTGAGATCTGAACAGTTGGAAGCACCTAGAGAGAAGAAAGATGTGTCTGATCCAGCACTGAGACAATGAAACTGTCCTTAACTCTGAACTGTGAACTAGCATATTTTTCTAAGTGTGTGTGTGCATGTTTTCATGGCATAGAATTAAATTGTGAACATTGACAGTGGAAGCCTCAATGTCCTCTGAATAACACTGCTTCATGCTGCCTCATGTTTTATGCAGATGATGCTTTTTGTAGAATTGCCATTGCCAAACTACATTAAATTTTAATACACTTAGATAAAAATTGGATTATAAAAATTACTGTTAATATCATCATGTTTATGTAGAAAAAAATTCACAAAAACTTTGAATATTTTCAAAAGAGATATGGGGACGAGGAGTAGTTTGAATTATAGTAGAGAAAAAAATGATTTCTTTTTTCTTTTTTTGAGGTGGAGTCTTGCTCTGTCACCTAGGCTGGAGTGCAATGGTGTGATCTCGGCTCACTGCAACCTCCGCCTCCTGAGCTCAAGTGATTCTCCTGCCTCAGCCTCCCGAGCAGCTGGGATTACAGGCGCCTGCCACCACACCCAACTAATTTTTGTATTTTTAGTAGAGATGGGGTTTCACCATGTTGGCCAGGCTGGTCTTGAACTCCTTACCTCATGATCCACCCACCTCGGCCTCCCAAAGTGCTGGGACTACAGGCATGAGTCACAGCGCCTGGCCAAAAATGATTTCTATTAGTCTAAATATAATAGCACTGGATGCTTGGTGTTAAAACTTAGGCCAATCCTTCGCAATAAGACACATTCAGGTGGCAATCTTTATTTTTTTTAAAGTGAGCTTAGGGGCTAGTCAGTCTCTTTAGGCTAAATTAGGCTTCAGAAATGAGTCCCTAATACTTGTAGAAATTTTCTGACTAAAGAAAATGATGATATATGATAAATTATGTAATCTATTAACTGTATATTTTACATATCTTAATAGCTCTTTATATACTTTCTATATTTGATTTACAGTGGAATGAATACTGATATTGAAATATTTCTTTTAGAGATTTCAATTCCCATGAAAATTTCATAAATAAAATGTAAGATTTTTAGTACCATTGTCTTAGATGCACAGACTATCCTAAAAAGCTAATGAAAACAAAATTATTTTTTAATAATTTCCTAGGAAATTCTGGATATAATAATAGTAGTAATAATTAAATGTATAGTAAATTAAAATGAAACGACTATTTTCATCTTTCACTATTCACACAAGAAAGTTAGTGGAATCAGATAATTTAAAAAGGCTGGTAAAGGCTTATTGAGTTTTAAGGTTTATATTTAAGTGAATGTATTCGGCTAAAGAAAAATACACTCTGCAAAAGGTACGAATATTAGAACCACTGTAGAGGGTCTTGGATAGATTTGTTGCTTCTTGCTTACTTTGTTAAACAGTTTATAGTTGTGCACAGTCTTTAATATTTATACACACACTATTTCTGGCAATTTCATTCCTTCCTGTAGATCTGAGTTTCTATTTGGAATTATGCCCTGTCGTCTGAAAAACTTCCTTTAGCATTTCTTATATTGAAGGTCTGCTAAATAAATTCTATCAGTTTTTAAAAAATACAACAAATTCACTTTTGACAGATAATTTTGCTAGATATAAAATGGTGAAAATGTTTTTTTCTTCTGTTAATGCTTTTTAATGTTACTAAACCATTGTCTTTACATCTACATTGTTTACGATGAGAAGTTTCTTTACATTTTATCTTTGGTCTTATACATAGTAACCATGCATCCAATGTGTCCTTTTAGTCTGGATACTTTTAAGGTTTTCTCTTTACCTTTATATTAAGCAATTTTTCTGTGTTGTGCTTTGGTATGGTTTATTTCGTAGTATTCTGATTGAGATAAACTGGACTTTTTGGAACTGTAGGTGAACTTTCTCACTACATTTGGAATCCACTATTTCTTCAAAAAAAAAATTTTTTTTTTGAGATGGAGTCTTGCTTTGTCACCCAGGCTGGAGTGCAGTGGCATGATCTCGGCTCACTGCAAGCTCTGTCTCCTGGGTTCAAGCCATTCTCCTGCCTCAGCCTCCCGAGTGGCTGGGACTACAGGCACCTACCACCACACCTGGATAATTTTTTGTATTTTTAGTAGAGAAGGGGTTTCAGCATGTTAGCCAGGATGGTCTTAATCTCCCGAGCTCATGATCCACCTGCCTCAGCCTCCCAAAGTGTTAGGATTACCGGCATGAGCCACCATGCCTGGCCATAATGTATTTTTTTTCTACCTCATATGCTCTCTTGAGCTTCACTCATGTTGTTGCATATATCAGTAATTCATTCATTTTATTGCTAAGTGGTATTCCTTTGTATGGATAGATGTACCACAATTAGCATACCTGTTCACCAGCTGAGAAACACTTTTTTCATTTTCTTCAGTTTTTGGCTGTTGAAAATAATCCAGGACTAAGGGAAGAGACCTATAAAATGTCATGCATTTTTTTCTTTTAAAAAAAAAAAAAAAGAAAGAAAAGGAAGAAAGAAGAAACAAATCAGAAAGTTTATGACCCCCCAAATTTTATATGACCAAATATCAAAACACTTTAACAAAAAATTGAAGCTGCCTTCCTTCAAATATGGATTTGAATATATTTCATATTGGCCTACTAGATAGTTTCACAGTCAAAGGGAAAACTTGTAACTCTATTCTTTAATTTCCAAAGAATATTCTATGGGATGTAATTCAATATAAACTAAATTTTAATTACTTCATTTAAAGTTTGCTGTAGAGAGCTGGGTTCCAAGATAGACAAGTAGGAACAGCTCCAGTCTGCAGCGCCCAGCGTGACTGACACAGAAGACAGGTGATTTCTGCATTTCCAACTGTGGTACATGGTTCATCTCATTGGGACTTGTTGGACAGTGGGTGCAGCCCATGGAGGGTGAGCTGAAGCTGGGTGGGGTGTCACCTCACCAAAGAAATGCAAGGGGTCAGAGGATTTCCCTTTCCTAGCCAATGGAACCCATGACAGACTGTACCTGGAAAAACAGGACACTCTCACCCAAATACTGCATTTTTCCCATGGTCTTAGCAATTGGCAAACCAGGAGATCCTCTCCTATGCCTGACTTGGCAGGTTACATGCCCACAGAGCCTTGCTCATTGCTGGTACAGCAGTCTGAGATCGACCTGTGAGGCTGCATACTGGTAGGGGGAGAGGTATCTGCCATTGCTGAGGCTTGAGTAAGTAAACAAAGCTGCTGGGAAGCTCAAACTGTGTGGAGCCCACCGCAGCTCAGCAGGGCCTACTGCCTCTAAAGACTCCACCTCTGTGGGCAGGGTATAGGTGAAGAAAAGGCAGCAGAAACTTCTGCAGATTTAAACATCCCTGTCTGACAGCTCTGAAGAGAGCAGTGGTTCTCCCAGCATGGCATTTGAGCTCTGAGAAATGACAGACTGCCTCCTCAAGTGGGTCCCTGACTCCTGGGATGCCTAACTGGGTGACACCTCCCAGCAGGGGCCGACAGACACCTCTTACAGGCAGGTACCCCTCTGGGACAGAGCTTCCAGAGAAGGATCAGGCAGCAATATTTGCTGTTCTGTAATATTTGCTGTTCTGCAGCCTCTGCTGGTGATATGCAGGCAAATAGGATCTGGAGTGGACCTTCAGCAAACTCCAACAGACCTGCAGCTGAGAGACCTGACTGTTAGAAGGAAAAATAGCAAACAGAAAGGAATAATATCAACATAAACAAAAAGGACATCCACACCAAAACCACATCTGTAGGTCACCAACATTGAAGACCAAAGGTAGATAAAACCACAAAGATGGGGAGACACAAGAGCAGAAAAGCTGAAAATTCTAAAAACCAGAGTGCCTTGTCTACTCCAAAGGATCACAGCTCCTCGCCAGCAACAGAACAAAGTTGGATGAAGAATGACTTTGACAAGTTGACAAAAGTAGGTTTCAGAAGGTCAGTAATAACAAACTTCTCCAAGCGAAAGAAGCATGTTTTAACCTATCGCAAGGAAAATCTTGAAAAAAGGTTAGACAAATGGCTAACTAGAATAACAGTGTAGAGAAGACCTTAAACGACCTGATGGAGCTGACAAGCATGGCATGAGAACTTTGTGACTCATGCACAAGCTTCAATAGCCAATTCAATCAAGTGCAAGAAAGAATATCCATGATTAAAGATTGAATTATTGAAATAAAGTGAAAAGGCAAGTTTAGAAAAAAAAAGAGAAACGAGAAATGAACAAAGCTTCCAAAAAATATGGGACTATGTGAGAAGACCAAATCTATATTGGATTGATGTACCTGAAAGTGATGGGGAGAATGGAGCCAAGTTGGAAAAACTCTTAAGGGTATTATCCAGGAGAAATTCTCCAACCTAGCAAGGCAGGCCAACATTCAAATTCAGGAAATACAGAGAACACCACAAATTCCTCGAGAAAAGAAACCCCAAGACACATAATTGTCAGATTCACCAAGGTTGAAATGAAGGAAAAAATGTTAAGGGCAGCCAAAGAGAAAGGTCAGGTTATCCACAAAGGGAAACCCATCAGACTAACAGCGGACCTCTCAGCAGGAACCGTACAAGCCAGAAGAGAGTGAAGTCCAATATTCACATTCTTGAAGAAAATAATTTTCAACCCAGAATTTCATATCCAGCCAAACTAAGCTTCATAAGTGAAGGAGAAATAAAATCCTTTACAGACAAGCAAATTCTGAGAAATTTTGTCACCATTAGGCCTGCCTTACAAGAGTTCCTGAAGGAAGCACTAAACATGGAAAGGGAAAAACCATACCAGCCACTGCAAAAACATGCCAAATTGTAAAGACCATTGATGCTATGAAGAAACTGTATCAATTAGCAGGCACAATAACCAGCTAACATCATAGTGATGGATAAAATTCACACATAACAATATTAACCTGAAAAGTAAATAGGCTAAATGCCCCAATTGAAAGACACAGACTGGCAAATTGAATAAAGAATCAAGACCCATCAGTGTGCTGTATTCAGGAGATCCATCTCATGTGCAGAGACACACATAGGCTCAAAATAAAGGGATGGAGGAAGATCTAACAAGCAAATGGAAAGGAGAAAAAAAAAAAAAAGCAGGGGTTGCAATACTAGTCTCGATAAAACAGACTTTAAACCAACAAAGATCAAAAGAGACAAAGAAGGCCATTACATAATGATAAAAGGATCAATTCAACAAGAAGAGCCAAGTATCCTAAATATATATGCACCTAATACAGAAGCACCCAGATTCATAAAGCAAGTCCTTAGAGACTTACAAAGAGACTTAGACTGCCACACAATACTAATGGGAGACTTCACCCCACTGTCAATATTATACAGATCAATGAGACAGAAGATTAACAAAGATATCCAGGATTTGAACTCAGTTCTGGACCAAATGAACCTAATAGACATCTACAGAATTCTCTACCCCAAATCAACAGAATATACATTCTTCTTAGCACCACCACATAGCACTTATTCTAAAATTGACCACATAATTGAAAGTAAAGCACTCCTCAGCAAATGTAAAAGCACAGAAATCACAACAAACTGTCTCTCAGACCACAGTGCAATCAAAGTAGAACTCAGGATTAAGAAACTCACTGGAAACTGCACAACTACATGAAACTGAATAACCTGCTCCTGAATGACTACTGGGTAGATAACAAAAGAAGGCAGAAATAAATAAGTTCTTTGAAACCAATGAGAACAAAGATACAATGTACCAGAATCTCTGGGACACATTATCAGCAGTGTGTGGAAGGAAATTTATAGTACTAAATGCCCACAGGAGAAAGCAGGAAAGATCTAAAGTCGATGCCCTAACATCACAATTAAAAGAACTAGAGAAGCAAGAGAAAACAAATTCAAAAGCTAGCAGAAGGCAAGAAATAACTAAGATCAGAGCAGAACTGAAGGAGATAGAGACACAAAATACCATTCAAAAAATCAGTGAATCCAGGAACTGGTTTTTTGAAAAGATCAACAAGATTAATAGACTGCTAGCAAGACTAATAAAGAAGAAAAAAAAGAAGAATCAAATAGACACAATAAAAAATGATAAAGGGGATATCAGCACCAATCCCACAGAAATACAAACTACTATCAGAGAATACTATAAACACCTCTACACAAATAAACTAGAAAATCCTGAAGAAATGGATAAATTTCTGGACACATACACCCTCCCAAGACTAAACCAGGAAGAAGTTGAATCTCTGAATAGATCAGTAACAGGCTCTGAAATGGAGGAAATAATTAACAGCCTACCAACCAAAAAGCATCCAGGACCAGATGGATTCACAGTCGAATTCTACCAGAGGTACAAAGAGGAGCTGGTACCATTCCTTCTGAAATTATTCCAATCAATAGAGAAAGAGGGAATCCTCCCTAACTCATTTTATGAGGCCAGCATCATCCTGATACCAAAACCCGGCAGAGATACAACAAAAAAAGAGCATTTTAGTTCAATATCCCTGAGGAACATCGATGCAAAAATCCTCAATAAGATACTACAAACCGAATCCAGCAGCACATCAAAAAGTGTATCCACCACGATCAAATCTACTTCATCCCTAGGATGCAAGGCTAGTACAACATATACAAATCAATAAACATAATCCATCACATAAACAGAAGAAATGACAAAAAACACATGATTATCTCAATAGATGCCAAAAAGGCCTTCAACAAAATTCAACAGCCCTTCACGCTAAAAACTCTCGATAAACTAGGTATTGATGGAATGTATCTCAAAATAATAAGAGCTATTGATGACAAACACACAGCCAAATCATACTAAATGGGCAAAAGCGGGAAGAATTCCTTTGAAAACCGGGACAACAAAAGGATGCTGTCTCTCACCATTCCTATTCAACACAGTGTTGAAAGTTCTGGCCGGGGCAATCAGGCAGGAGAAAGAAATGAAGGGTATTCAATTAGGAAAAGAGGAAGTCAAATTGTCCTGTTTGCTGATGACATGATTGTATATTTGGAAAACCCCATCGTCTCAGCTGAAAATATCCTTAAGCTGATAAGCAACTTCAGCAAAGTCTCAGGATACAAAATCAATGTGCAAAAATTACAAAGATTCCTATACACCAATAACAGACAAACAGAAAGACAAATCATGACTGCACTTCCATTCACTATTGCTACAAAGAGAATAAAATACCTAGGAATACAACTTGCAAGGGATGTGAAGGACCTCTTCAAGGAGAACTACAAACCACTGCTCAATGAAATAAAAGAGGACACAAACAAATGCAAGAACATTCCATGCTCATGGATAGGAAGAATTGCCTCTATTGTGAAAATGGCCATATTGCCCAAGGTATTTATAGATTCAATGCCATCTCCATCAAGCTACCAATGACTTTCTTCACAGAATTGGAAAAAACTACTTTAAAGTTCACACAGAACCAAAAAAGAGCCTGCATTGCCAAGACAATCCTAAGCAAAAAACAAACAACCAAAAAAAAAAAAAAAAAAAAAAACAAAACTGGTGGCATCATACTACCTGACCTCAAACTATCCTACATGGCTACAGTAACCAAAACAGCATGATACTGGTACCAAAACAGACATATAGTCCAATGGAACAGAACAGAGCCCTCAGAAATAACACCACACATCTATAACCATCTGATCTTCCACAAACATGAGTAAAACAAGAAATGGAGAAAGGATTCCCTATTTAATAAATGGTGCTGGGAAAACTGGTTAGCCATATATAGAAAACTGAAACTGGATCCCTTCCTTACACCTTATACAAAAATTAATTCAAGATGGATTAAAGACTTAAATGTTAAACCTAAAACCATAAAAACCCTAGAAGAAAACCTAGGCAATACCATTCAGGACATAGGCATGGGCAAGGACTTCATGACTAAAACACCAAAAGCAATGGCAACAAAAACCAAAATAGATAAATGGGATCTAATTAAGCTAAAGAACTTCCACATGGCAAAAGAAACTACCATCAGAGTGAAATGCAACCTACAGAATGTGAGAAAATGTTTGCAATCTACCCATCTGACAAAGGGCTAATGTCTAGAATCTACAAAGAATTTGAACAAATTTACAAGAATTAAACAACCTCATCAAAAAGTAGGCAAAGGATATGAACAGACATTTGTCAAAAGAAGACATTTATGCAGCCAACAGACACGTGAAAAAATTCTCATCATCACTGACCATCAGAGAAATGCAAATCAAAACCACAATGAGATACCATCTCACACCAGTTAGAATGGCAATTATTAAAAAGTCAGGAAACAACAGATGCTGGAGAGGATGTGGAGAAATAGGAACAGTTTTACACTGTTGGTGGGAGTGTAAATTAATTCAACCATTGCGGAAGACAGTGTGGCGATTCCTCAAGGATCTAGAACTAGAAATGCCATTTAACCCAGGTATCCCATTACTGGGTATATACCCAAAGGATTATAAATCATGCTACTATAAAGACACATACACACTTATGTTTATTGCGACACTATTCACAATAGCAAAGACCAACCCAAATGTCCATCAATGATAGACTGGATTAAGAAAATATGGCACATATACACCATGGAATACTATGCAGCCATAAAAGGATGAATTCATGTCCTTTGCAGGGACATGGATGCAGCTGGAAACCATCATTCTTAGCAAACTATCACAAGGACAGAAAACCAAACACCACATGTTCTCACTCATAGGTGGGAATTGAACAATGAGAATCCTTGGACACAGGGCAGTGAACACCACACACCAGGGTCTGTCAGGGAGTAGGGGGCTGGGGGAGGGATAGCATTAGAAGAAATACCTAATGTAAATGATGAGCTGATGGGTGCAGCAAACCAACATGACATATGTATACCTATGTAACAAAACTGCATGTTGTGCACATGTACCCTAGAATTTAAAGTATAATATAAAAAATTAAAATTTTTAAAAAAGCTTTAAAAATAAAAAATAAAAAATAAAGTTTGCTGTAGATATACAGTTTGGTGATTTTGATCTATTTTTGTTAAAGAGCAGCAGAACACATGATTTTTAGTGTTTCTAGTGGCCAGGTTAAGGTGACTTCCTGCCTTTTATTTTCATAGTAAATGTTTTTTTCCAAGGTCAGAGATAATACCAGTGCTCTCTTGTGTTTCTGCTACTTGGTGAGGATGATAAATTTGGCTTTCATACTTATTCTGACAGAGGGCTTGCCATCAACACATTTGCATTATAAGTGGAAGGTGTTTTTCTAGGAAGCAAGGTTCTAGGTTTGGCAAAAAAAATAAAAAAATAAAAAGCCTTAGACTCCTCAGCCTTAGCTGTGGCACTATTAGTCTTCTTCTGGTTTCAAATCAAATATTGTAGAATTTTCCATAAGGTATGTAGCAGACTTAAACCTGTTTGTTTCACGAGGTAGTTAACTTTATGGTGTGTGGATCAGTTTCAGTTTTTTAAGAGTTAAATAATAATAATGTATATACATATTAGGCTACTTCCTTTGAATGTTTCAGAGTACTTTCTAGACTTTGCACTATTAATCTACACAAGGGAACAAGAAAACAACAGATAAGACTTTTTAGAACATTCTAAATAAGAAACAGGCAATTAATTCAGTGTCCATCTCCCTTCAATTTTGAAATAATTATCATATGAAGTTGCCACAAATTATGATCATGGATGGCATAATGGTGTTTTGGTCAATAATGGAACTCATATATGATGATGACCTCTTAAGATTATAATATTGTACTTTTTTCTGTACCTTTTCTATGCTTAGATATTCTTAGATACTCAAATAGTTACTATTGTGTTACAATTGCCTACAGTATTCAGTACAAAAACATGTTGTAGAGGTTTGCAGCCTAAAAGCAATAGGTTGAACGATATAGCCTAGGTGTATAGTGAGCTATACCATCTAGGTTTATGTAAGTACACTCTATGATGTTAGCACACAGCAAAAGTTGCCTGAAGATGCATTTTTCAGAATGTGTTTCCATCATTAAGCAACGCATGACTGCATGTTAAAATAGCTTCTTCGTCTCATCTGCACTGCTCATCCCCTCCCTACACCACAATCCTGTGCCATTTAAGATTACTAGTATTAAGAATAAAACCTCTTTTTAAAAAGTATTGATTTTTTTTCTTTTACTATTATTTTAAATTTAAGGGTATGTGTGTAGGATGTGTGTCGTTACGTGTGCCATAGTGGTGTGCCACACAGACTATCCCATCACCTAGGTATTAAGGGCAGGATCCATTAGCTATTCTTCCTGATGTTCTCCCCCTCTCCTCTTCCCACCCCCGACAGGCCCCAATGTATATATAAAAACAACAACAACAACAACAAACAACAGCAAAAAACCCAGCATATCAAAGAGCAGGAAGAAATTTACTCTTGTTCGTTAATGTGAAAGGGAAAAAAAGAGAAATTAAATGACCTTTGGGATTTTGAAGGCCTCCGTAAAGACAAAGGAAGAGAGAAATTCCAGGCAGAGGGAGCAGCATATAGAAAAGTTCAAAAGCGGAAATAAATGTATGCTGTGTTTAGGGTTATATTATTAAGTCTCTAGAATGTTAAAAAAAAAAAGAGAAACATGCAGCAATGTAGAAGGCCAGAAAAATGATACGTAGGGCAAATCCAGAAAGACCTTTTATGTTAGCCAATATGCCTATAGTGGATGTAAAGTCCAAGGAAGTGCCATGACTAGATATGGATTTTAGGTAACAGAATCTGGAGCATTCTGTACAATAATGTGCAAGCTGAAGGAAAGGAGCCTAAGTAGCTGGAATCAAAAAGTCTAGGCATGAGATGATAAGACTGGTTTGTCTTGTGGCCACAGTGATGAAGAGAGGGAAGAGAATTAGCAGATATGTTTTAGAGGATTTATATCATAACTGGATTAAGAATCAGATAGGGAGGGTCTAGGTTGATTCCCAGTTTTTTGTCTTGGATAGGTGAGAATGTGGCAGCATTGTCAGATGTATAGGATGGAGCAGGAGACTGACTATAGAGAAACAACATAATGATATTGTTACTTGTAGATCTTTACTTCATTGTCTTTATTTCTGGAGAGAACTTATGACAACCATAAATCTGGGTTTGTACAGGACTATCCCCGGTTTATGCCTGTTGTCTCAGGTGCTGATTAATAACTGATCAAGTATACATTCACATTAGCTGTGATAGAGTGCTACATTGAAAATGATTTTTCTTTAATCACTTGGAAAGATCTTACTTTTGAATTTACCTGTTCATCTTTAAAAGTCAATGGAATGCAGATTCTAAAGCCATTTTTGTTCTTGTTCCCAACCTCCAAGACAAGCTCATTCTTCTGAAGTCAAACTAATTGCCCCTTCTATTTTCTCAAACCACTTGGTGAGCACCTCTGTCAGATTCCATACCACATTGTATTATAACATAAATAAAATTATTTTCTTATGGACCCATTTTCTCCAGTAGATTGTCAAAAATTTCCTGACAGCTGGACCAGTACCTGTCATACAGAAGTGGTCAATATATATTTTTCTTCTTACATGTACATTGATTGTTCTTATATATGGGTGTTGTGATACCATAATTGATTGCAAAGTTAAGAGGTACATTATAGCAGGGCATGGTGGCTCATGCCTGTAATTGTAGCACTTGGGAAGCTGAGGTGGATGTACCACGTGAGCCTAGGAGTTAGAGACCAGTCTGGGAACCACGGTGAAACCCTATCTATGAAAAAATATACAAAAATTATCTGGGCATGGTGGCACGTGCCTGTATCCCAACTACTTAGGAGGCTGAGGTGTGAGGATCACCTGAGCTCAGGGTTCGAGGCTGCAGTGAGCCATGATCATGCCACTCCAGCCTGGGCAACAGAGTGAAACCCTGTCCCAACAAACAAAACAAAAATAAATAAATAAATAAATAAAAAGAGATATATTAGGAAAGATTATAAAAGTTTTTCTGACATATTCTTGGCTACTTTCTGTTAAAGAAAGCTATTATAGGCAAGGAGTTTGGAGAATTTTGAAATTATTTGAAAAAAATCCTGAGGATTTGGATACTATGTCCTAGACATTCCTCTCTTACTAAGTAGCTATTTTGGAGACCAATGTCTGTGACTCTTAATTTTATCATCTGAAAAATGACTTTGATTTTCTATTATAAAGGTTGTTATTTGGGTCTACTGACAGTAGATTGTGACATTTCACAATGAAAAAAAGGATATGCAAATATTTGTTGTTATTATATTACAGCTATTAATATTTTATAAGTTTCTAATGATAATGCGTTTCCTTTGCAGTGACAATTTTCCTTAACACTGAGGCTTTTTAACAACTTCCTAAATTTAGAGAATGGAAGCATAATTATTAGAGGAAGAGGCTAACTGGGAGAAAAAAAACAATCGAAAAAGTCTTAATTAAAAATAATATCAATGAATACAACTCTGCTTGATGAAAATGAGTCAGTTTCTGTAGCAATGATACGGAAGTACATGTGAATTTTATTAAAATCTCATGCTTTTTAAGTTTTTTACATAGTGTCCTCATTAAAATGAAGCGCTTTCAAAGTAAAGTGATATGAATACTTTATACCCATATTAAAAAAAAAAAAACTGGGAAAAAATGATAAAAGGAAAATTATGTAGAAATTACTAAGATAAATGGGAAACAAAACTGCTCACCCAGAACCATGGAGTTCCGGGTGTTCATACAGATAAGAATCACTGGTATAATTAGCCCAAAAGTCAAAAAGGAAAGGAAGCATTGATTTGAATACTTTGCAAGTTTATTCTATTTGATTTTAGCATTGATTAAGCCTTCATAATGCACTCAACAGGGGATTGAGAGTTATGAAGTAAATATTAAAAAACTACTATAGCACACAATTCCCAAGAAAATCAATATACTGAAGAAAAATGACACTAAGGTAAAAGTACACACACACACAAGTAAACATTATATTAATACAGTTTGATGTTCTGAGAGTAGAAACTATTATTCATGTGATTTTGCACATACATTTATATATATAAATATATGTTTTAGAAAGTAAACATGTCATATACATTCATTGTGAATATTATATTTAAAAATTGCTGCACACTTCAAACACTAATAAGATACTACTTTAAAAATAATGTAAAGAAATGAAAAATCTTTTAATCTCACAGAATCCAATCCATTAAATAAAATTAGTCATACATACAGACAAAGACATATATATTTCTTGAATTGAAAGAGTAGAAATTAGTTATGAAGTCAAGGCAAAAAGAATTTTAAAAATTATTAAAAACACAGGATATAAAATTTTATGTATTTGAATAAAAAACAAAACAGATCTATATGACCTGATACCTAAGTATGTTTCTGAGATCTGAAGTGAAAAAAAAAAATCAAGTCAAACAAGCAAAGCCCTATATTTGTGCCTATAATCTTATGTATATTTATATGAGGTTGTATATACATATGTGGGAGAAAATGTTTAGCCTTGCTACTGTGCACATTTTTTTTTAACAAAAATTACTTTCAAATTTGAGAAACACCAAATAGAGCAAATGTCAAGTAGAGAAAATATTTTGACCTTGTAAACATGCAATATATGGATATATTTGACATGAACATATTAAACATGGTCTAGAATCGATGAAATAGATAATTTATCCTGTTTTGTCTTGGTCGATAGCAGATACTTGCCAAATTATACTACATCTACCTATCCTGTAGTGTTATGTTCAGTAGGCTCTGAGATTATTTCCTCTCATTTCATCTCCTTTTTTGTTATTCTTATTCCTATCCTCAGTCATTCTGTGTATATGCCATGTTGAATTACAGACACGTCTGCAAAATTTCCAGAATCTCTTTCCCATTTGGATTTCTTCCTTATATTCTGTAGGACTCAGCTACATATATGCCCCACATCTTTTTATTTAGGAACTCTGATTATATGTTCCTCCACCGGGGAGGTTTCTTGAATCCCCAAGGCTGAGTCAGTCTCAACTATTTACATGCTGTCCTACCCACTGTTCACACCTCAATCACATGTATTCAAATTATATCTTTACTTGTTTGTACCCTCAGGTAAGCGCTTTGAATTAGAAGCTGGGGTATAGTGATAATATAACATCTAACTCAGTGATTGGCACCTGACTCTCGATAACTATTGTACATTAAAAAGTGAATGAATAAATATCTTTTTGCTCTGACCACTTTGTCTGAGCAAGATACTGGATATTTTGGATATTTAAGTATGCAGCACAATTTCATTCTAGCTATTATACCTGTGTTAAAGGTAAACCGACAGATATTCCTTCTGTTCCTTGATCTATAAAAGTATCAATGGGTATTTTGTGCTCATTCAGATAAGAATCACCGAATCACTAAGAAAATTTATTTAATTGAGTTATATATTATTAAGTTCTCCTAACCATACATTAGATTCAAAAGGTGGAGTTTAAATTTTTGTTGACACAAAAGACATAAATGTTAAAATAATGAAAACATAAGGATACATGTAATAGAGTACTAAGTTGTGTAATAGAAACACCAAAAGCAACGGCAGCAAAAGCCAAAATTGACAAATGGGATCTCATTAAACTAAAGAGCTTCTGCACAGCAAAAGAAACTACCATCAGAGTGAACAGGCAACCTACAGAATGGGAGAAAATTTTTGCAATCTACTCATCTGACAAAGGGCTAATATCCAGAACCTACAAAGAACTCCAACAAATTTACAAGAAAAAAACAAATAACCCCATCAAAAAGTGGGCAAAGGATATGAATAGACATTTCTCAAAAGAAGACATTCATACAGCCAACAAACACATGAAAAAATGCTCATCATCACTGGCCATCAGAGAAATGCAAATCAAAACCACAATGAGATACCATCTCACACCAGTTAGAATGGCGATCATTCAAAAGTCAGGAAACAACAGGTGCTGGAGAGGATGTGGAGAAATAGGAACACTTTTACACTGTTGGTGGGATTGTAAACTAGTTCAACCATTATGGAAAACAGTATGGCGATTCCTCAAGGATCTAGAACTAGATGTACCATATGACCCAGCCATCCCATTACTGGGTATATACCCAAAGGATTATAAATTATGCTGCTATAAAGACACATGCACACGTATGTTTATTGCAGCACTATTCACAATAGCAAAGACTTGGAATCAACCCAAATGTCCATCAGTGACAGATTGGATTAAGAAAATGTGGCATATATACACCATGGAATACTATGCAGCCATAAAAAAGGATGAGTTTGTGTCCTTTGTAGGGACATGGATGCAGCTGGAATCCATCATTCTTAGCAAACTATCACAAGAACAGAAAACCAAACACCGCATGTTCTCACTCATAGGTGGGAACTGAACAATGAGATCACTTGGACTCGGGAAGGGGAACATCACACACCGGGGCCTATCATGGGGAGGGGGGCGGGGGGAGGGATTGCATTGGGAGTTATACCTGATGTAAATGACGAGTTGATGGGTGCAGCACACCAACAAGGCACAAGTATACATATGTAACAAACCTGCACGTTATGCACATGTACCCTACAACTTACAGTATAATAATAATAAATAAATTAAAAAAAAAAAAAAGTCATAAGAATTTTGAAATGCATGTGATCAATCAGAAATTGAGAAAGCTTGATTGGTGGAAGGTTATGATCTATATGGATAAAATCTGGTCTGGTTAGCAGAAGAAAAAAAGTATCATTTACCGAGGGAGGTAGAACAAGATGGTGGAATAGAAAGCTCCAATGATCATCCCCCAGCAAGGACGCTAAGTTAACAACTATCTACAAAGAGAAAACACCCTCATAAGAACCAAAAATCAAGTGAACATTCACAGTACCTGGTTTTAACTTCATATCATTGAAAGAGGTACTGAAGAGATAAAAAAACAGTCTTGAATTACCGACACCACACTCCCTCACCCCAGCAGCAGCAGCAGTTCAGACAGCATCTTCTCTGGGTGCTGGAGGAGGGAGAGCACAGCAATTGTGAGGCATTAAACTCAGTGCTGTTAGAGCAGAAAGAGAAAACAGACAAAATTCAGCTGACGTCTACCCAGAAAGGAAGTGTTTAAACCAGCCCTAGCCAGAGGGGAACTGCTAATCCCTGCCATCTGAACTTGAGTGTCCACAAGCCTCGCCACTGAGGGCCGAAGTTCTATTGAAAATTTGAAAGGCAGTCTGGGCCATAAGGACTGCAACTGGTAGGTAAGTCCGAGGGCTGAACTAGGCCAGAGACAGTGAATTGGGAGGGCATGCAACATACTGAGACACCAGCTGGGGCAGTCAAGGGAGTGCTGGTATCACCCCTCCTATAACCTCAGGTTGCACAGCTTGAGGTTTTGAAAAGATTCCTTTCTTCTACTGGAGGAGAGGAGAGGGAAGAGTGGTGAGAACTTTGTTTTGTATTTTGGATACCAGCTCAGCCACAGCAGGAGAGGGCATAGGTCAGAGTTGTGAGGCCCATGTCTCAGGTCCTATCTTCCTTTTCTTTAATTATACTTTAAGTTATAGGGTACATGTGCACTATGTGCAGGTTTGTTACATATGTATACATGTGCCGTCTTGGTGTGCTGCACCCATTAACTTGTCATTTACATTAGGTATATCTCCTAATGCTATCCCTCCCCCCTCCCCCCACCCCACAATAGGCCCCAGGGTGTGATGTTCCCCATCCTGTGTCCAAGTGTTCTCATTGTTCAATTCCCACCTATGAGTCAGAACATGCGGTGTTTGGTTTTCTGTCCTTGCAACAGTTTACTCAGAATGATGGTTTTCGGCTTCATCCATGTCCCTACAAAAGAAAATGAACTCATCGTTTTTATTGGCTGCATAGTATTCCATGGTATATATGTGCCATATTTTCTTAATCCAGTCTACTATTGATGGACATTTGGGTTGGTTCCAAGTCTCTGGTATCATAAATAGTGCCACAATAAACATATGTGTGCATGTGTCTTTATAGCAGCATGATTTATAATCCTTTGGGTATATACCCAGTAATGGGATAGCTGGGTTAAATGGTATTTCTAGCTCTAGATCCTTGAGGAATTGCCACACTGTCTTTAACAATGGTTGAACTAGTTTACAGTCCCACCAATAGTGTAAAACTGTTCCTATTTCTCCACATCCTCTCCAGCACCTGTTGTTTTCTGACTTTTTAATGATCACCATTCTAACTGCTGTGAGATGGTATCTCATTGTGGTTTTGATTTGCATTTCTCTGATAGCCAGTGATGACGAGCATTTTTTCATGTGTCTGTTAGCTGCATAAATGTCTTCTTTTGAGAAGTGTCTGTTCATATCCTTCACCCACTTTTTGATGGGGTTGTTTGATATTTTCTTGTAAATTTGTTTAAGTTCCTTATAGATTCTGGATATTAGACCTTTGTCAGATGGGTAGATTACAAAAATTTTCTCCCATTCTGTAGGTTGCCTGTTTACTCTGATAGTAGTTTCTTTTGCAGTGCAGAAGCTCTTTAGTTTAATTAGATCCCATTTGTCAGTTTTGGCTTTTGTTGCCATTGCTTTTGGTGTTTTAGACATGAAGTCCTTGCCCATGCCTATGTCCTGAATGGTATTGCCTGGGTTTTATTCAAGGGTTTTTATGGTTTTAGGTCTAACATTTAAGTCTTTAATCCATCTTGAATTAATTTTTGTATAAGGTGTAAGGAAGGGATCCAGTTTCAGCTTTCTACATATAGCTGGCCAGTTTTCCCAGCATCATTTATTAAATAGGGAATCCTTTCCCCATTTCTTGTTTTTGTTAGGTTTGTCGAAGATCAGATGGTTATAGATGTGTAGTGTTATTTCTGAGGGCTCTGTTGTGTTCCATTGGTCTATATCTCTGTTTTGGTATTAGTACCATGTTGTTTTGGTTACTGGAGCCGTGTAGTATAGTTTGAAGTCAGGTAGCGTTATGCCTGCAGCTTTTTTTTTTTTTTTTTTTGCTTAGGATTGTCTTGGCAATGCAGGCTCTTTTTTGGTTCCGTGTGAACTTTAAAGTAGTTTTTTCCAATTCTGTGAAGAAAGTCATTGGTAGCTTGATGGGGATGGCACTGAATCTATAAATTACCTTGGGCAATATGGCCATTTTCACAATATTGGTTCTTCCTATCCATGAGTATGGAATGTTCTTCCATTTGTTTGTGTCCTCTTTTATTTCATTGAGCAGTGATTTGTAATTCTCCTTGAAGAGGTCCTTTACATCCCTTGTAAGTTGGATTCCTAGATATTTTATTCTCTTTGAAGCAATTGTGAATGGGAGTTCAGTCATGATTCGGCTCTCTGTTTGCCTGTTATTGGTGTATAGGAATGCTTGTAATTTTTTTTTTTTTTTTTTTTTGAGACGGAGTCTCGCTCTGTCGCCCAGGCTGGAGTACAGTGGCCGGATCTCAGCTCACTGCAAGCTCCGCCTTCCGGGTTTATGCCATTCTCCTGCCTCAGCCTCCCGAGTAGCTGGGACTACAGGCGCCCGCCACCTCGCCCGGCTAGTTTTTTGTATTTTTTAGTAGAGACGGGGTTTCACCGTGTTAGCCAGGATGGTCTCAATCTCCCGACCTCGTGATCCGCCCGTCTCGGCCTCCCAAAGTGCTGGGATTACAGGCTTGAGCCACCGCGCCCGGCCTTAGGAATGCTTGTAATTTTTGCACATTGATTTTGTATCCTGAGACTTTGCTGAAATTGCTTATCAGCTTAAGGAGATTTTGGACTGAGATGATGGGGTTTTCTAAATATACAATCATGTCATCTGCAGAGACAATGTGACTTCCTCTTTTCCTAATTGAATACCCTTTATTTCTTTCTCCTGCCTGATTTTCCTAGCCAGAACTTCCAACACTATGTTGAATAGGAGTGGTGAGAGAGGGCATCCCTGTCTTGTGCCTGTTTTCAAAGGGAATGCCTCCAGTTTTTGCCCATTCAGTATGATATTGGCTGTGGGTGTGCCATAAATAGCTCTTATTATTTTCAGGTACGTCTCATCAATACCCAATGTATTGAGAGTTTTTACCATGAAAGGCTGATGAATTTTGTCAAAGGCCTTTTCTGTATCTATTGAGATAATCATGTGGGTTTTGTCTTTGGTTCTGTTTATATAATGGATTACATTTATTGATTTGCATATGTTGAACCAGCTTTGCAACCCAGGAATGAATCCAACTTGATCATGGTGGATAAGCTTTTTGATGTGCTGCTGCATTTGGTTTGCCGGTATTTTAATGAGGATTTTTTCATCGATGTTCATCAGGGATATTGATCTAAAATGCTCTTTTTTTGTTGTTGTGTCTCTGCCAGGTTTTGGTATCAGGATGATGCTAACCTCATAAAATGAGTTAAGGAAGAGTCCATCTTTTTCTATTGGTTGGAATAGTTTCAAAAGGAATGGTACCAGCTCCTCTTTGTACCTCTGGTAGAATTCGACTATGAATCCATCTGGTCCTGGACTATTTTGGTGGGTAGGCTCTTAATTATTGCCTCAATTTCAGAGCCTGTTATTGGTCTCTTCAGGGATTCAACTTCTTCCTGGTTTAGCCTTGGGAGGGTGTATGTGTCCAGGAATTTATCTATTTCTTCTAGATTTTCTACTTTATTTGTATAGAGGTGTTTATAGTATTCTCTGATGGTAGTTTGTATCTCTGTGGGATCGGTGGTGATGTCCCCTTTATCATTTTTTGTTGCATCTATTTAATTCTTCTCTCTTTTCTTCTTTATTAATCTTGCTAGCAGTCTATCAATTTTGTTGATCATTTCAAAAACAAGTTCCTGGATTCATTGATTTTTTTAAGGGTCTTTTGTGTCTCTATCTCCTTTGGTTCTGCTCTGATCTTCATTATTTCTTGCCTCCTACTAGCTTTTGAATTTGTTTGCTCTTGCTTCTCTAGTTCTTTTAATTGTGATGTTAGGGTGTCAATTTTAGATCTTTCCTGCTTTCTCTTGGGGCATTTAGTGCTATAAATTTCCCTCACATACTGCTTATAATGTGTCCCAGAGATTCTGGTATGTTGTATCTTTGTTCTCATTAGTTTCAAAGAACATCTTTATTTCTGCCTTCATTTTGTTATGTACCAAGTAGTCATTCAAGAGCAGGTTGTTCGGTTTCCATGTAGTTCAGCAGTTTTGAGTGAGTTTCTTAATCCTGAATTCTAGTTTGATGGCACTGTGGTCTGAGAGACAGTTTGTCATTATTTCTGTTCTTTTACATTTGCTGAGGAGTGTTTTACTTCCAACTATGTGACCAGTTTTGGAATAAGTGCGATGTGGTGCAGGGAAGAATGTATATTCTGTTGCTTTGGGGTGAAGAGTTCTGTAGATGTCTATTAGGTCCACTTGCTGCAGAGCTGAGTTAAATTCCTGGATATCTTTAACTTTCTGTCTCATTGATCTGTCTAATGTTGACAGTGGGGTGTTAAAGTCTCCTGTTATTATTGTGTGGGAGTCTAAGTCTCTTTGTAGGTCTCTAAGAACTTGCTTTATGAATCTGGGTGCTCCTGTATTGGGTGCATATATATTTAGGATAGTTAGCTCTTCTTGTTGAATTGATCCCTTTACCATAATGTAATTGCCTTCTTTGTCTCTTCTGATCTCTGTTGGTTTAAAGACTGTTTTATCAGAGACTAGGATTGCAATCGCTACTTCTTTTTTGTTTTCCATTTGCTTGGTAGATCTTCCTACATCCCTTTATTTTGAGCCTATGTGTGTCTCTGCAAGTGAGATGGGTCTACTAAATACAGTATAGTGATGGGTCTTGATTATTTATCCAATTTACCAGTCTGTGTCTTTTAATTGGAGCATTTAGTCCATTTACATTTAAGGTTAATATTGTTATGTGTGAATTTGATCCTGTCATTATGATGTTAGCTGGTTATTTTGCTCGTTAGTTGACCAGTTTCTTCCTAACCTCGATGGTCTTTACAATTTGGCATGTTTTTGCAGTGGCTGGTATGGTTTGCTCCTTTCCATGTTAATGCTTCCTTCAGGAGCTCTTGTAAGGCAGTCCTAGTAGTGACAAAATCTCTCAGTATTTCTTTGTCTGTAAAGGATTTTATTTCTCCTTCACTTATGAAGCTTAGTTTGGCTGGATATGAAATTCTGCACTGAAAATTCTTTTCTTTAAGAATGTTGAATATTGGCCCCCACTCTCTTCTGGCGTGTAGAGTTTCTGACGAGAAATTCATTGTTAGTCTGATGGGCTTCCCTTTGTGGGTAACCTGACCTTTCTCTCCGGCTGCCCTTAACATTTTTTCCTTCATTTCATCTTTGGTGAATCTGCCAATTATGTGTCTTGGGGATGCTCTTCTCGAGGAGTATCTTTCTGGGCTTCTCTGTATTTCCTTAATTTGAATGTTGGCCTGCCTTGCTAGGTTGGGGAAGTTCTCCTGTATAATAAACTGAAGAGTGTTTTCCAACTTGGTTCCATTCTCTCTGTCACTTTCAGGTACACCAATCAGACGTAGATTTGGTCTTTTCCCATAGTCTCATATTTCTTGGAGGCTTTGTTCATTTCCTTTTACTCTTTTTTCTCTAAACTTCTCGATTCATTGCATTCATTTGATCTTCAGTCACTGATACCCTTTCCTTCACTAGATCAAATCGGCTACTGAAGCTTGTGCATGTGTCATGTAGTTCTTTGCACCATGGTTTTCAGCTCCATCGGGTCCTTTAAGGACTTCTCTACACTTGTTATTCTAGTTAGCCATTTGTCTATTCTTTTTTCAAGGTTTATTACTCTAGTCTCTGACTCCTGGATGGTACTTCTGGATTCACACAGGGCCTGGAGTAACTTACTGGCCTGAGAAGAAAGATACAGACCTGGCTGACTTTGCCATCTGCAGATTGTAGAGACCCAGGACCTTGAGCAAATACAGGAAGTAGCCAGGGAGGGTTATAGCAGGCCATAGGTGAGAACTAGTGCTGTGCTGGTTTCAGGTCTGACCCAGCACAGTTGTAGTGGTAGTGGCCACAGGGATGCTTGTGTCACTCCACTCCCAGCTTTAGGTGGCTCAGAAGAGAGACAGAGACTGTATATTTTGGAGAAAGTAAGGGAAGAGAACAAGGTCTTTGCCTGGTAATCTAGAGAATTCTTCCAGATCTTTTCCAAGACCACTAAGGTGATAACTCTATGAGACTGCAAGAACTACAGCATTACTGGGCTTGAGGTGCCCCCTAATGCAAAAACAGCTTAGAAAACAACACCCAAGTCCTCTCAAATAACTAGAAAGCCTTTCCAAGAATGATGGGTACAAATAGACTCACATAGTGAAGACTACAATAAATACCTAGCTCTTCAATGCCAAACACCAAAGAACATCTAATAGCATCAACATTATCCAGGAAAACATGACCTCACTAAATGAACTAAATAAGTCACCAAGGGTCAATTTCAGAGAAACATCAATATATGGCCTTTCAGACAGAATTCAATATAGCTGTATGGAGGAAACTCAAATAAATTCAAGATAACAAAGAGAAGGAATTCAGAATTCTATCAGGTAAATTTAACAAAGAGAGTAATATAATTTTTAAAAAATCAAGCAGTAATGCTGGAGCTGAAAAATACATTGACATGCTGAAGAATAAATCAGAATTCTTTAATAGCAGAATGAATCAAGCAGAAGAAAGAATTAGTGAGCTTGAAGACAGGCTATTTGAAAATACACAGTCAGAGAAAACAAAAGAAAAAAGAAAAAACAATGAAGCAGACCTACAGGATCTAGAAAATAACTTCAAAAGCCAAATCTAAGAGTTATTGACCTTAAATAGGAGGTAGAGAAGGAGATGAGGTAGAAAGTTTACTCAAAGGGATAATAACAGAGAATTTCCCAAACCTAGAGAAAAATATTAATATCCAAATACAACAAGGATATAGAACACCATGCAGATTTAATCCAAAGAAGACCACCTCAAGGCATTTAATAATCAAATTTTAATGGTCAAAGAAAGGATCCTAAAAGCAGCAAGAGAAAAGAAACAAATAACATACAGTGGAGATCCAATACATCTGGCAGCAGACTTTTCAGTGGAAACCTTACAGACCAGGAAAGAGTGGCATGACATGTTTAAAGTTGTGAAGGAAAAAAGCTTTTACCCTAGAATAGCATGTTCAGCGAAAAATACTTTCAAACCTGAAGGAGAAATGAAGACTTTCCCAGACAAATAAAAGCTGAGGATTTTCACCAATACCAGACCTGTCCTACAAGAAAGGGAGTACTTCAATGAGTAAGAAAAAGGACATTCATAAGCAATAAATAATCACCCAAAGGTACAAAACTTACTAGTAATAGTAAGTACATGAAAACATGGAATATCGTAACACTGTATTTGTGGTGTGTAACTACTCTTATCGTAAGTAGAAAGACTAAACAATGAACCAATCAAAAATAGTAACCACAGGCTGGGCAAGGTGGCTCATAACTGTAACTCCCAGGACTTTGGGAGGCCAAGGTGGGCAGATCACCTGAAGTCAGGAGTTCAAGACTAGCCTGGCCAACATGGTGAAACCTCATTTCTACTAAAAATACAAAAATTAGCCAGGTGTGGTGGTGGGCACCTGTAATCCCAGCTACTCAGGGGGCTGAGGCAGGCAAATTGCTTGAAACCAAGAGGCAGAGGTTGCAGTGAGTCGAGATCATGCCACTGCACTCCAGCCAGGGTGACAGAACTAAACTCAATCTTAAAAACATGTAATAATGACAACTTTTCAATACATGGTCACTACAATAGGATAAAAATAGAAACAACAAAAAGTTAAAAAGCCAGGGATGAAATTAAATTAGTTTTTATTAAAGTTTTATTTTTGCTTGTTTGTTTGTTTATACAAATAGTGTTAAGTTGTTATTGGCTTAAAATAATGAGTTATAAGATAGTATTTGCAAGGTAACCTCAAACCAAAAGCCATACAATGAATACAAAAAAATAAAAAGTGAGAAACTAATTCATATCACTGGAGAAAATCATCTTCTCTAGAGGAAGTCAGGAATGAAACAAAGAAGGAAGAGAAGACCACATAACAACCAGAAAACAAATAACAAAATGTGAGGACTAAGTCTTTAGTTATCAATAATAACATTGAATACAAATGGACTAAACTCTAATCCAAAAAGTAGACTAGTTGAATGGATGATAAAACACCACCCATTGAGCTCTTGCCTACAAGAAACATACTTTACCCCTAAAAACACACATAGACTGAAAATAAAAGGATGGAAAAATATATTTCCTTGTCAGTGGAAACAAGAAAGATCAGGAGTTTCTATACTTATATCAGACAAAGGAGATTTCAAAACAAAAATTACAAGAAAATACAAAGAAGATCTCTATACAATGATAAAGATGTCAACTCAGCAAGAGGATATAACAACTTTAAATATACATGCACCCAACACAGGCGCACCCAGGTATATAAAGGAAACATTATTCATATGAAAGAGATAGAGAGTGGCCCTAATACAACAGTAGCTGGAGACTTCAACACCCTCTATTAGTAGTGGCCAGATCTTCCAGACAGAAAATCAACAAAGCAACATCAGATTTAATTGCACTATAGACAAAATTGGCCTAATAGATATTTACAAAACATTTTATACAACAAGAACTTCAAAATAAACATTCTTTTCCTCAGCATATAAATCATTTTCAAGGATAGGCCATATGTTAGGTCACAAAACAAGTCTTAAAACATTAAAAAATATTGAAATAATATGAAGCATATTTTTTGACTAGAATAGAATAAAACTAGAAATTAATAACAAGAGAAATGTTGGAAACTATATAAATATGTAAAAATTAAACAGTATTATCCTTAATGACTAGTGGATCAAAGAAGAAATTAAAAAGGAAATTGAAAATTTTCTTGAAACAAATGATAATGGAAACACAACATAACAAAATCTATGGAATACAGAAAAAGCGGTACTAAGAGGAAAGTTTATAGCTGTAACTGCCTACATCATGAAAGAGAGTATCTGTGGATTTTCCAGACACACAATGCAAGCTGTCTGTTGATCTACCATTCTGGGGTCTGGAGGGTGGTGGCCTTCAGACAGTGCTCCAGTGGGAACTTTCTATGGGGGCTCCAACCCTACATTTGTCTTCCACACTGCCCTAGCAGAGATTCTCAATGAAGGGTCTGCTCCTGCAGTAAATTTCTGCCTGGACATCCAGACATTTCCATACATCCACTGAAATCTAGGCAGAGGTTCCCAAACCTCAATTCTTGACTTCTGTGCACCCATAGTTCCAACACCATAGGTAAGTCAACCAAGGCTTGAGGCTTGCACTCTCTGAAGCAATGGCCTGAGCCACTCAGCTAGAGCTGAAGCACCTGAGATTCAGGGCACCATGTCCCAAGGCTATGTAAAGCACTGGGGTCCCTAGGCCTGTCCCACAAGACTGTTTTTCCCTCCGAGGTCTCCAGGCCTGTGATGGGAGGGGTTGCCATGAAGGTCTCTGCCATGTCCTGGAGACATTTTTCCCATTGTCTTTGATAAACATTTGGCTTCTCGTTACTTATGCAAATTTCTGCAGCTGACTTGAATTTCTCTCCTAGACAATGTCATTTTCTCAAATTTTCCAAACTTTTATGTTCTGCTTCCTCTTGAATGCTTTGCCACTTAGAAATTTCTTCCCCAGATACTCTAAATCATCTCTCTCGAATTCAAAGTTCCACAGATCTCTAGGGCAGGAGTGGAATGCAGCCAGTCCCTTTGCATAGCAAGGGTCACCTTTACTCCAGTTTCCAGCAAGTTTCTTATCTTCATCTGAGACCACTTCAGCCTGGACTTCATTGTCCATATCACTATCAGCATTTTCAGCAAAGCCGTGCAACAAGTCTGTAGGAAGTTCCAAACTTTCCCACATCTTCCTGTCTTCTGAGCCCTCCAAACTGTTCCATCCTCTTCTTATTACCCAGTTCCAAAGCTGCCTCTGCATTTTTGTGTATCTTTACAGCAATGCTCCATTCTCTGAGGTATCAATTTACTGTATTAGTTTCTTTTTACATAGCTGTGAAGAAATACTTGAGACTGGGTAATTTATAAAAGAAAGAGATTTAATTGACTCACAGCTCTGCGTGGCTGAGGAGATCTCAGGAAACTTACAATCATGGCAGATGGGGAAGCAGACACATCCTTTTTCACATAGTGGCAGGAGACAGAAGTTTGAGAGACAAGTGAAGATGGAAGCCCTCTATAAAACCATCGGATCTCATGAGAACTTACTCATTATTATGAGAATAGCGTGGGGGAGACCTCCCCCATAATTCAATTACCTCCCACTGAGTCCCTCCCATGACACTTGGGGATTATAGGAACTAAAATTCAAGATGAGATTTGGGTGGGGACACAGCCAAACCATATCAATCCATATGCAAAAGAAGGAAGGTCTAGACCTCTATCTCTCACTATACAAAAAATGAAATAAAATTAAAAAAATAAAAATCAGATCAAAGTGTATTAAAGACTTTAAGACTTCAAACTATAAAACTACTACAGGAAAACATTGGGGAAAATCTCAAGGACATTCACCTGGACAAAGATTTCTTGAGCAATACTGTACAAGCACAGAAAACCAAAGCAAACATTCAAATGGGATCTCATCAAGTTAAAAAGCTTCTGCACTGCAAAGGATACAATCAACGAAGTGAAGAGACAACCCACAGAATGGGAGAAAATATTTACACACTAACCCCTCTGACAAAAGGTTAATAAGAAGAATATGTAAGGAGCTCAAACAACTCTATAGGAAAAAATTTAATAATGTGAAAAAGATGGGCAAAATATTTGAATAGACATTTTGCAAAAGACGACATACAAATGGCAAATAGGCATATGAAAATGTGCTCAACATCATTAATCATCAGAGAAATGCATATCAAAACTACAATGAGATATCATCTCTCCAGTTAAAATGGCTTATATTCAAAAGATAGGCAATAAAAAATGCTGGTGAGGATATGGAGAAAAGGGGAACACTGTGCACTATTGGTGGGAATGTAAATTAGTACAACCATAATTTGGAGGTTCCCCAGAAAACTAAAAATTGAGCAGCCATATGATCAAGCAATCCCATTGTTTGGTATATATCCAAGAGAAAGAAAATCAGTATATTGAAGAGGTATCTCACTCCTGTATTTGTTGCAGCCCTGCTTACAATAGCTAAGTTTTGGATCCAACCTAAGTGTCTATCAACAGGTGAGTAGATAAAGAAAACATGATACATGTAGACAATGGAGGACTCTTCAGCCATAAAGAATAAGATTCTGGCATTTGCAACAACATGGATGGCATTGGAGATCATCATGTTAAATGAAATAAGCCAGGAACAGAAAGACAAACATTTCATGTTTTCACTTATTTATGGGTTCTAAAAATTAAAACAATTGAATTCATGGAGATAGAGAGTAAAAGTTAAAAGAGAATAATAGATAGTCACCATAGCCTGGGGTGGTTGGTGGGCAGGTGGGGATAGTTAATGGGTACAAAAAAATTAGAAAGAATGAATGAGATCTACTACTTGATAACATAATAAGTTGATTATATTTAGGAATAATTGTATGTTTTGGAATAACTTAAAAAATGTAATAGGGTTTTTTATAACTCAAAAGATAAATGTTTGAGGGTATGGAAATCCCATTCTCTATGATGTGCTTATTCCACATTGCATGCCTGCATCAAAACATTTCATGTACCCCGTAAAGATACACACCTACAATGTACTTCCAAAATTTTTTAATAATTAAACTTTTTAAACAATATAGGTAAAAAAGAATATAATTACCTACCAATAGAATAATATGGGTAAATCCTAGCAATAGTAATGATCATGGCTCTTGGAGATGTAAGGGACTGACTGCTAAAGTGAATAATAATGGATAGGGAGAAATAAATACTACCTTTGAAAGAGGCAAAATAGAACCACATTCTGAAATGTTCTGAATGAGAAAAATTCTTTGGTTGGACAATATTCAATAAATCGCTACAACCAGAAGTAGAATCAGAAAACTTGTTTCAGACTCCTAGTGTACTAATTCACCTTGCATTATCCTCCATTATTTGTTTGCTAACTTATCTTGACCAAGTGATTTCCCTAGCTGTAATTGATGACAAGAAGAATTCCTACTACTAATACTAACAGTATGAAAGTGTATTGTGATAGCTTATTTCCCCCCCCGGACTTTATAGAGGAAATGATGGAATGCTAGAAGTAGCAGAGTACGTGGTTTTGTTTGTTTGTTTGTTTTTTAAACTCCTGAGACAACAACCTCTTTATATACCATACCACTCCCAGTGTAGGAACTAGAAGGACAAAATGACACAATGAATGTTACATTAATGGAAGATTGATCTTGAAGCAGTGTTGATATGGGGACCGAGAAACTGTTTATATGTTGCTGAATAGATGAGAAAATTGATCCCTCTAAAGGCAATCTGCCTCTTACATGAAGCCTTTCTTATTTCCTGCTGAAAATTCTCTCTCCTCGCTGACCTCCCACATTTATGCTTATCTTCTCATGGCATGTTTTCACTTCCTGTTTCTTACTATAGAAATTTAAATGCATATATTTAATTATTATCTTCTCTGTAGGTAAAAAACACTGGCTTGCTACATTAGATATATTCCTTGCTTTGAGTGCTTCAAGGAGCTTATACTTAGTAAAGGCTATAATGGAGTGCTTCATGCATGCACTAATTAGTATGATTTAGTGTATACATGTTTATGCATTATAGCTCTTACTAAGTATAAGCTCCTTGAAGCACTTAAAGCAAGGAACACATCTATTTTATGCTTCCACCATTTTGTGCAAATATCAATTGCATTAAAAAATATGTAGAATTATTAAGAGAACTGGAAAGCAAAGTAACAGGACCTGATAGGCATTTGGAACAGGAGCTTTAGAATTAGGCAGATCTGGGTTCAAATCCTGACTCTGTTCTTTTGTAGTTTTTTGACCTTGGAAAATTTAGCCTCTGAGAACCTTATTTTCTCGATGGGTAATATGGTAATAATAATGAGGATGATGATTGGCGATGATGGATAACAGTTGTGGAGTGTTTAAATTTCCTGATCACTCTGCTAAGTCCATTTTATAGATATTCAATACATATCTATAATAATAATGTAATGCCTATGCAACCCTATTAGAAAAATGCTATTTGAACAAGAATATTGCTTCGATGGATGGTTCGGAGAATCCAATGAATAATGGGGGAAATGCCGACACACAGGAGACACTCAGTGGTAGGTAGTTATTATTTGGTTGCTCATGACAGACTGAGTAAGGATTATGATATCAGTGGAGAATAAAAGGATAAATTTGTGCTACATTCAGGAAAGAATTAACAAAATCTGGTTAGTGGTTAGATATATGAGAAAATAAGTAGGATTTAGTGACAATGTAAAAAGACTCAGTTGCACATCCAACATTAAAATATTAATTTCACTTGGTCTCCATTAACATTAAGCTATGCTGAGAATCATCAATTAATAAAACAACTTTCATACTGAACATCTGGACAGCAAAGAATTTTCAGGGTTCTTGTGCACACCTGATGGCACAGCAGCACATTTACTATTATTGGCAATCATCATAGTTGTTTAAAGTTGGAGTCCAGGGGTGCGTCTTTTTATCAACACATAAATTCAAAGAGCTATCAAATATTGACTAAAGAACAGTTGCCCTGTTGAAAACATTGAATATTGAACACAGTAAAATGATTTTGGCTTAGATCACTTGGAGATTAAAATATGGGAAAAATTATTTTCTAAACGTTTATTAATCTACCCTTTTTTCCCTCCCAATCAGCACTTATTTTAGACCATCATGGCAAGATGTCACATTAACATCTTGAGACAGTCCACAGAGCCATTGTCAGGCCTACACAGCTCCTGGCTGCCTGAGTATTCTAAAACAGTCCTGAAATTAATTTCCTCATGAGAATGCTGTGCTCTGGAAGACCTAACTTCCATGTAACTAAAGCAAATTACATTGAATACTACCACCAAATTAAAATTTGTTGTGGAAAAGAGAAGTTTCAACTGTACTTTGTGTTCTAAAGAAAAATGAATTTTTGTCTTAAATCACTGACAAAATGAAGGTCATTCTCAGATGATTTTACTGAGGTGAGTTTGGTAATAATATGAAGCTGAAATTCTGTAATACTTAGTAGTAAAACCCCTTAGAAGATTCCTGGAAAAGAAGAAAGGAAATTTTCAAATGGAAAAAAATAATTGCTGAAACACCAGTCTTTACTATTATTTCATTTTTAAATATATATTCCAAAGTTAATGTTGTTTGAAATATTGGTTCCATTACCACTTAGTAGTTTTAGAAATAGTTAAGGTGATATGAAGTACTATTAAACATGATTTGAATAGAAAAAAAAATAAGATAATATTTTAAATAAATTTCAAAAAGTCAGAAAACAGATGGTATAATTCAGAGTGTGGCCTAGATTAAAAGTGGTCCCTAGGCAATGAAGTTATCACCATCCTAGTTGTAGAATTTATATTTCCCAATACAAATAGATTTAAAGGGTTTTTCAAATGTAAAAATGTAAATAATGATAGCCTTTGGCCTTTCCACAAAATGCTTTAACTTACTATTCTGTAGAGAATTTCACTATTTCTGACTATGAAATGCTCTATCCTAAATAAGGCATTGATATTTATAATGCCTACTTAGAAAAAAAAGTGGTATGAGTTATAAATATGAGAAAAAAAAGTAGTATGAGTTATAAATATGAGATTTCACCTGTTTTTTATACTCAAGCTATCTGTTTTTAGGCTCATATATATGAAAACACAGTTATAAGAATTCTAATAAAAGTAAAAATAGCATAGTGTATAGAGAGAAAGCTAGAGTAACAATAAGAATTGGAGTGCTCAGATAATAAACTATGCTTGTGCTAACCAGGTCTTGCTTTCCTTGTATGTTTAGTGGATGTTTATCAATATTGCACCAGCATCTCATTTCCTCAGCAAGTGTCTCCCATTTGTAGTGTGTCCATTTTGCAGTAGAATACGGAAAAAAGAACCTCCTTTGCTTCCCCATTGAACAAACATTATTCATTCATTCTACTGGCATTAATTGAGGGTCCACTACAAACTAAGTGCAATATTGGCCTTTAGAGTAGAAAACAGAAGAATACAATACAGACCCAGACTAGAGAGATTTCTTTCTTCACAGTAACAGGACCAACTACTCGCAACAAATATGATCCATCATACACACCTAGCATCTTTAATTGTTAGGGTTTCAGACATGTTTTATTTTTGGTGCAAAAGACCCCAAATAATACACAAAATACACTGTAGACATTATATATAATATTTATCAGAGGCACTAAAGGCAAGAAATCTACTAGAAGTTGATAGTTTGGGTTTAATGTTTCATTCATTTTTATATCAAAGAGAGTGAGGATTAATATTAGCCTTTAGTTAACTTCTGAGCAAACATTTGAGAAACTAAAATATCACGTTGTTGTGGAATATTCTCAAAAGAGGAATGATTCTGAAATTTTATATTCACTACATCAGTCATCTGAAGCATTATATCTGTTGTTGCAAAAAGCACAATGAGTTTGTTGAAGTGCAGTTATTGTGTTTATTTTCTTTACTAAGTTATTGGAATGATAATTCCTCTGGTGACTTTGCTTGGGATGTTAATGACACATTGTATGTCTTTTTTTGTAGAAATAAATGATAAATCATAAACGATTTATATGCATAGTTATACTTCTTGGTACAAAGAATCTTAAATGAACATGCAATCAAAGTTCCTTTTGTATCTACTGTAGATAAGATCAATTACTGTATTTGGATATTTTCTAATGCAGAAATTTCCTACTTCCTTCTAATTTTTATAGTTGTGTCATTACTTGGTATTAATGTAGAGCAGCAGCAACTATTTCTATGTTAACTGTAAATATCTTTAAGTGCTTGTTCAGATTATCTCATAAGAATCTTTTTTGCTGTTGCTGTTTTGAGAAAAAAAAAAAAAAAAGATGAGTCTTTGTCTGATGTCCCAGGGCAGAAATTCTCAAATCTTTGTCAAAGTAAGTGTGCAAAATAATCAGCTGGTTCACTTATTGTAGGTTGGTAACAAAAACCTGCATTGTTATTTGAAACACTCCAGTTAATTCAGATTCAAGTCATTTTAAATTACATTTTGAGAAGTATTTCTGTCATAAAAACCTTAGAAAAGCACCAACAAAGACAGAAAATTCCCTCCAGTGTTACAAATGAGAACAAAGGGAGGCATTTTATTTGGATTACTGTATCTCAATTGTACAATGTTTCTTATTCCAAGGATTTAAGCCATTTGCCTGAAAAACAAAAACAATTACTTGAATCACCTTAATAGTTTGGTATTTCTTTGTATACAATAATGCTGCAAAACAACCACAGAACTTCAGTGGCACCCCACAGTAGTTACTTAGTTCACCAGTATGTGAAGCTGATTTGGGCAAATAAGCACTATGCTCACATGCATTTGCCATTAGCTGTAGGTCAATGACATACTTGGTTATGCTGATCTTGGCTGTGCTTACAGTTCAGTGGATCAGTTGGCTGTTGTGTAATTTGAATGGCCTCAGCAGGGACAATGGAGGCAATTTGGCTCTCTTCCATGTGTCTCTGTGTATCTTATGCAGCAGATTACCTTGAGAATGTCTTCACAGCCATGGTAGAGGGCAAGAACAAGCAAGCCAAAATATGCAAGACTTCTTGGTGATTAGGCTTGCAACTAGCACACCATACTTTTGCCACATTTCATTGACCAAAACAAGCCACCAAATAAGCTAGAATTGAAGTGTAGGGAAATAAATCCTTGCCTTTTAGAGAGAAGAGCTTTAAGTCATATGGTGAAGGTCATGAATGCTAGGAGGGGTAAAGAATGAAATCCGTTAATGTAATTGATTTACCACATACATAATACAGATTGTTGGGTATATAATAGACTAGTCTTAATGAACCTGTATTTTTCAAATGTAGTATTTTCTTTCTAATTCTGAAAATAGTCTCTACTCTGAGAAAAATTTTAAGTATACATTCAATGCGTATGTATTATTATTCAAGTAGCTTATGCATGTGATAACAACAAACAATATCAAAGGATTTTAGATTAATAAAGGAATACACTTGCCACTCTCAAAATAGCCAATAGTCTTGGGATGTTCAACAATAAATTCTCCACAGCAAAACAGGCATATGTGCATACTTTAAAAAATAAATTAAAAAATTCAGTTTTCTGTTTTGCTTTCTTCACATAAAATAACTCTTGATATTCTTTTCTATATGTGTATGTTCCAATATTTTCCTCATTACTTTAAATGTTTGCTTGGTATTTTGTTAAATACATGTATCACAATTTTTAAAGAGTACTCTAGTAATTAGTATTAAAATTAATTAATTTCAAATATTTTAGATGGAGAGTTTTATATTATAAACAATGCTAAAAACAACATTCCTGTTCATATATTTTGTATATGCATGTAATAGTTATTCTGTCGGATTAACTCCAACAAGTGAAATGACTAGTGAAAATGGTGTGTGCATTTCTGATTTTTATAGATATTAAGAAAGTATCTTTTAAAACATAAGAATATTTATTTTTCTACATCTTCACCAATAGTATGAAATCCCACCAATATAACAGGCAAAAATGATTTCTTATTTTTCTTTTAATTTGCATTTTAATTTGAGAGTACTTAATGTACATACATCCTAATACTAAACACAAGTTCAGATTAGCAGTCAAACTGACAAGGCAGAATAACTTTAATACTATGATAATTTAGCCTTTATAGATAGATCCTGGATGGAAAATACTACATACACAACATTTGTATTTCAGTTAGAGATCCTGAAGCTTCCATACAGAGCCCCCATCTGCAGCCTCCTTGATAGAGCCTAATAATACAGCCCCTGTAGGCAACTCCTTTTTCCCCTCAAACCCAACTCCTCTTTACACACGTGGTATTCATCTTTAGAAGATGGGATAAAAGTGATTTGCCTTGACATAGAGAAATTGCATTCTTGAGTTTTCACCATGTTTTTATGTGATAATCATGCAAGCCCAAAACATCTATATGAAATTATACCTTTTAAAATCTAGGTGGAATCCACAAATCAGTCAAATATGGCTGTTACTATTTCATATTTCATATTTTATCTTAGTTCAGAAGAGTCAAAGGGTATAAATCTTTGAATCATACTCAGAGAATATATGGCAGATGCAGAGTCACTGCTCCAGGTGGCTCTGCTGTTCAGGCAAAAAGTTTAATTCTTTACTTAAGAGCTATTTCTTTATGTTATTGTTGATACCTCACCATTCAACCTGCTTTCATAAATTTGCTGCCTTTTTTCGTAAATTTTGTAATTGTTTGTTTATTAATTGGTAACAGTTTGTTTTGTATTAGGAAGCATATTCTTTGCTGTATGTTCTACAAATATTTTATGATTTGATATTTGTAGTTTGGATTCAAACATTTTTCCCATGCAAATATTTTTTAAAATTTCCTTTATGTGTTTTCTTTATGGGTTTATTATATATTGCATACTTTAACCATCTACCTTTTGCATTTAAATATTTATCCATTCAAAAATTACTTTGGTGTAAAGTGTGGCACAATATTTAATAATTTGTTTTTGCACTTGGCTAGTCCATTATCCCAATATCATGTGAATATTTCCTTATTTGCACACTGCCTGAAAATGGCACGTTTACCTACGTAACATATCTGCATAGCCTGCACGTGTACCATAGAACTTAAAAGTTAAAGAAAATGAAAAAAAAAAAAAAAAAGAAAGAAGTGATCTAACAATAACAAAAAAAATCTTCTTTGTCACTTACCAAATTAAGGCTTTTCTGACTATTAAATTTCACTGATTTGTCTTTCTGTTTCTATAGCTTTACCAAACTGTTCTAATTACTCTACTCCATTATGTGTTAATATCTGCTAGGTCATGGCCTTCACATTATTCCTATTTCTGAAATTTTTACAGGTTATTTTGTGTTTATTTTTCCATGTGTATTGAAATCAGTTTGTTACAATGCAAATAAAACTTATTATTATTACTTTTTTAACTTGCTGCAGTGACATTTATAGATTAGTTTGGGGGAAATAACATCTCTACAACATTGACTCTAAGAATGTGGTTTTTAAAAAAATGTATTATTTGACGTCTTTGCGCCTCAAAGCAGTTTTTAATGTGCAGAGTTCTATATATTTTTGGTAAATCTGTTTTTAGCAGGTGTCATTTTTTCCAAGGTATTTTTTTGTGTCTCATATTTGAATATAGTCATGTTGGTAATATTTTACCACTGTTGCAGTCAACCGCTGTACTGATACTGAAATCTCTTATCTTTACTAGCATTTTAGTTGTTTCTTAGAATTTCTAAGTATCTGATAATATTTAAAAATTCCACACATCATAGTATGTTTCTTTCTTTTGATAACTTCCAATAATACTAAGTAATATTAAATGTACTTGTCTTTTTCTTGACTTTAATGAAACTTCTACTTTTTAAAATTATTAATTGTAATGCTATTTTATTAGTAAATTCTTTAACAAAAGACTGAATGTTGATTTCTGTATGTACGTAGAAAATCAATCATTCCATGTAGTTGCTACATCTATTTTTTGTAGAGATAAATGCAAGAGCCTCATATTGTTCTTGTCTTTTCTGAAATCTGTAATAATTTGCACACACATTCTCTATTGTATGTTTCTGCGTTCTCTATTTTCTATGGATTATATTAGTTGGTAGTTTTTAATCTTACTTGGATTCCTTTTTAAATAATCTGCTCTTTGATTTGTGTTTTAGTTTTTCTTATGTTTTCTAAATCATTGATTTCCACTTTTACTTTGTGAGTTACACTTTTCTAGCCACCTTAGTTATATTTATTTTTGTTCCTTTTCCTGTTTCTTTTTTTGGTACCTAATTAGCTGTTTTGCATTCTTTATCTTCTGAACATTTAAGTGTTTGTTTCTTTTGCTGATATATAGAGTATTCTTAAAACACTTTTTCTAATTGTTCTGTAGTTTCTATTTTGACTCTTATTAACAAAAGAATTGTTTAAAGGATAGTTATTAAGTTTTTATAGAGTTTGAAACTGAAATTCATTTAGAGAATATGATATATATTCTAAAGTTTAGAATATTATTAAAATTTTCTTTGTATGTTTTCTTGTATTAGGTATGAGATTTGATATGGATCATGTCTTTTCATCTTTGCTACTATTGACATTTTAGGCCAGATAATTCTTTACTCGGGGTTGAGGGTAGTGGCTCTCCTGTGCATTGTAGGATGTTTAGAAGCAAACACGGTCTGTAGTCACTAGATGTCAGAACTTGATATTTAAGTTGAATAGTGTTAATATTGGATACTCTATTTTATTTTCTGCTCCATATATTTGCCAGTTTGCTTATTTCATACTTCCAGATTGCATAGATACATTTTTTTGTAGGTAGAGTATATTTGTCTCTTTTAACACTCAAATTTGACAATTCTTTTTTTAGTATGTTACTTATAGCCATTTGAAGTTATCATGAAGGATATTTTTAGCATGATAGAGATGTTCTATGTCTTGGTAGAAATTTAGATTACATGGGCATATGTACTTTTCAAAATTCACAGAACTGTTTACTAAACATATTTGCATTCCTGCATGTAAATTACTGCAGGCAAAAAAAAAAAAATCACTATAATATGTACAATTTTTGACTGGTCAAAGTCCTTTAATGTTGAGCATATTAGGAAACAGATGATAACTATTGGGATACTGAACACAAATTGCATTTCCACTGGTTCTTATACTCTCATTTTTGCTGTATAGGAAAGAGCGAGTATTTTAGCTTACAGAAAAACATGGCTTTGGTTTAGGTTTAAAATTTTAAATTCCTGTCTGCTTTTCTATAACAGTTGTTTTCAAGGTAGTCATTTTCCTTAATGCTCAATTGCATGGACCTGTGTTAATAAACCTTCTCTTGTTAGTATAAACCCCAAATTTATATTTAATAAAATTATTGAACCAGAATATTTCTGACAGAAAAGTTATTATCGTCATAGAAACATTTGGAAGTAAAGTAAAATACATGTGCTAAAACAAAAGAAAAATCATTTCTTTTAATAAAAACACCAATAGCAGGTTATTAAGGTGGCAGACTTAATAAGGAAGAAAAAAGAATCGTATCATTGGCTATAATCATAGAACAATTTTGAAAGCATTTAAGTTTTTTTAAAAAGGTGTTGCATTAGAGATATCTGCAATCCATTTTTCTGTCTTTTAAATTTTTAAAAAAATATCGTTTCTATACTTTTGACTGTACTGGGTTGTTAAAATATTTAAAAACCAAACCTACTAAATGGAACAATTAAAACACTAGAGTAGAACAACCCAACCCACCAGAATGTTGACAGTTAAGACTACAGCTTGTTTGTATAAAATCCCTTCTGACTGAAGTTTAGAGTTTTCATGCCATTAACTACATAGTTTCTTACGCATTTCTTTTAGGCCCTTGCTTAGTGTCAACATCGTCCTGAGATACAATATTTATCTCTCTTGAAATATTTGAATACTTTTAGGAGACCAAGAAATACATTTTAATTAAGGAAAAATACTGTAAAACCGAACAGAATAGATGATACTTGAAGCATTTGATATTTTTGGTGTATAATTTACTGAATGGGCTATAATAATTTAGAATATTTCTGCCCATGGTTATGTATGATATTTGGCTCTTATAAACTTTACCTGAATACACTATTTGTCTTTTGTAAATGGTATCAGAAATAATGTTCAAATTATTAACAAGAGATGATGACAATACAGAAAGAAAAAATGTGGATAAATAAGCTTGATATTTCCATTGCAGGGATCTTGGATTTCTTAAAATTATGTATTACAATAAAAAATTAGAGCACTTAGGAGCATTTGGAAATGAGTTCTTAAATAGGCTAATCATTATGCCTTTTGTAGGTAAATACTTAGAGATTTGCACAAAACTGGAATCTGTTTTATGAACAACTATTGATGCTATTTTGTCTTGTGCAAGGAAGAAATGTTCTCTCTAAAACATAGAGTATTAGAATTTAAGGCATTTTATTTTGTTTTCTTTATATTTAAAAATATTCAGTTTAAAAAATTTACTTGCACTGTTTCAGTAGTAAATTGTTGAAGTATGTTAAGCTGTAATTAAGCGTTACTGAAAAGTGCTATGTGGGGGGCAAACATTCCTAAAAATTAAATTGTACAGAAAAAATAAAATCATATAGTTTATCTTGCCAAGGTGGAGGATCCGGTGCTGCTTTCTATCACAACGCATTGACGCATTAACCTAAATGATGAAGGTCCACAAATAGATATCCTGGAGAGCTTGGTATTCATACTTGGGTTTTGGCTGGGCAGACTGTCCTAGCAATAAAATCAGATATATTACGGATGTCTAAGAAGTGGTTAAAGAGCATCAAAAATGTTCTGATTTGATAATTTTATTAAATAAAAAGCTTAGGTGGCTACTCACCAGAAGTTAGTAATATAGGTCTATGTAAACAAAATGACTACTTTGAAGTTTAGGTGGAGTTATTATTAATTGAGTTAGAAAGGTTTCTGGATGTATTGCTCATGCTTAGCCTCAAACTTTCTCCTCCTTTTTAAAGAATCAGCTTGGGGCTGCGGGACGCAGTGGCTCAGGCCTGTAATCCCAGCACTTTGGGAGGCTGAGGCTGGCGGATCACGAGGTCAGGAGATCGAGACCATCCTGGCTAACACGGTGAAACCTCGTCTCTACTAAAAATACAAAAAAAAAAAAAAAAAAAAATTAGCCGGGCGAGGTGGCGGGCGCCTGTAGTCCCAGCTACTCGGGGGGCTGAGGCAGGGGAATGGCGTGAACCCGGGGGGTGGAGCTTTCAGTGAGCTGAGATCCGGCCACTGCACTCCAGTATGGGAGACAGAGCCAGTCTCCGTCTCAAAAAAAAAAAAAAGAAAAGAAAAGAAAAGAAAAGAAAAAAAAAAAGAAAAAAGAATCAGCTTGGGGCAGAAAAACTTTTAGAAACATGAAAGCCAAATATCAATGATATCGATGAGAGGTGAAGAGATCAGAAAAAAAAGAAGGAACCATTTGTACTTTAAACCCCCTATTTTTCTTTTTCTTTTTCTTTTTCTTTTTGACACAGTCTCGCTCTGTCTGTCGCCCAGGCTGGAGTGCAGTGGCGTGACCTCGGCTCACTGCAAGCTCCGCCTCCCAGGTTCAAGCAATTCCCCTGCCTCAGCCCCCTGAGTAGCTGGGACTACAGGCACCCGCCACCACGCCCGGCTAATTTTTTGTATTTTTAGTAGAGATGGTGTTTCACTGTGTTAGCGAGGATGGTCTCCATCTCCTCACCTCGTAATCCGCCATCCTTGGCCTCCCAAAGTGCTGGGATTACAGGTGTGAGCCACTGCGCCCAGACCCCTACATCTTCTATTTTTCTGATATTCACTCAGATTAAGTGGCTTTCTGGTACTATTTGCAACTAAAAACCTGGTGAAAAAAAATATGTATCACAGAGAACTTATTTTAAGATTATCTTTTTTAGGTGTCTGTCTCTTTGATATCAGTACAGACTTTGTAGGGAAAAAATCATGCATACTGTGAACAACTCAGGTCTACACAGTGTCTGCCAAAGAGTTGTACTCCATGAATGCTTATCTTACGCACTTGTGTTTGCATGCAGAAACGGGAAAAAAAAAAAAAAAAAAAGACTCCACACCTCTCTTTCTAGAGCAGACATTGTTGGCATTTGGTGTGACGTCTGTTGTGTATCATCCTTCTTTCAGCTGCCTAAAATAGTGTGATCGTAATTATGCTTAAAACCCTCTTTTCTCTTCTCAACATTTCCCCTCCAACCCCATTCACATAAACTCACAGGCAAATAATCATTTGGCTTCTAAGTGCTATTTCTATGATTCCAGACTCCCTTTCACCCGATCCCTTCTCTGCTTCTCCACAACTGCTGGCATAGGTCGATACGTCCCATTTTTCAGCATCACTCTCCACCTCTCACCTGGAACACCGCACTAGCTTCTTAGCCAGTCTCTCTGCCTTCAGAGTCTCTTATACTCCAATCCATCATTCCCAGAGAAAGCAGCATCATAATTTTAAAAATAGATTTAGTAGTATACCTGCCATGCTAAAACATAAAAGAAAAACAAGATATTTATGGTTCCCTGTTGCTTGCTAGACAAAGTCCAAATGGTGATGCAGACTTTTATTAACATTTATGTTAAAATTCTTAATCTCCATGGATTACTCATAGATACCTGAAATATATTAGTTGACTTATTTTCTAGTAAAATAATAGACATCTATTTTAAAAACTATTAACCTATTTATAATTCCTCTTACTATAGCATTATATTAGATAAAGAAATGTTATTTCTCTTCATTAAAGTGATTTTTGCTATGTTCATATAATCTAAAATATGAGTGGAAGGATTAATGATATGTCAGGTCTCCCTTAAGTCTATTCTCAACAGCGACACAAACTGCAAAACAAATCTACGCTATTTAAGTGAAAATACATCAATCACAGAAATGAGCAGACTGCAGGTCCAAGTCAATCCCTTCCAGCCCATTAAACAGAAGGAAGGAAAGCAAGTCTGCTTATATTCAATATGCCAGAGAGCAGGGATGAAGTGCAATAATGCACGTTTCTGACTACAGCTTGCCAATAGTAACTTGGAAAATTATCAATCATTAATCCATCACAGTCCTAATTATTACTGAACTGCTGCATTAACAGGAAAGGAAATTTAATGAAATAGGTTAAAGAGCTTTGGTTTTAAAAATAAAATCTTATTAGATTACATCTAAGGACACATCTTAATACTAATGAATGTGGACATTTAAAAGGAATCCTGTGGTAGGGTATGAAATATATTATGTCCGTAGAAGAAATTAAGCATTCTAAGATCTACTCATTCCCTAAAAACAGATCCCTTGTTATTCTAATGTTTACTCATCCTAAAGGTAATGTAGGAAATTGCACAGCATTTTTCGATTGTTGATTAAGTTTAAACAGTGGAGAAATATATGCTTAGCCTGCTTTCCTTCATAACGTAAGAACCAATGACAGTTAGGGTAAGCCAGATTCTCATAATAGACTAAGGTAGTGTTTGGCATTAACAACAACTAGCAGTTTAGTTGAATAATCTGGATGATATAACAAACTCTGAGAGTAAAGCCTGAGTAGTTTAAACAGAAAGCCAGGCTGTTTAGCTCCAAATGCCTGTAATATTAAACCTGGTCCATCTGTCATTTTCATCCTTCCCTTTCTCTGGGTAGATACATGGATTATGTTCTGCTTTACTCCTTGAATCATGCTTAGGAATACGTACAAAGATTCATGAGGATTCTATAGCATTTAATTTTATAATATACTTCATACATCTATAACAAATTTATATTTTTATTTAAATAATTATAAAATCCTTGCTGTGCATTTCATATTCTGAACATAAGTGTCAAATAATTGATATGTAAACAATAGAAACAGCTAATTAAGATTGTTTTTGTACTATATGGTTTCATAATAGTGATTCTTTCCAATTTTCTTTTGCAAATTATGAATGTTTCATACACACTTTTATTGCTATTGTTTTCGTAATGGTAGCATTTCACTAGAAAGGGAGAAGACTTCATTTGTTTTTCCTGATTAGAGAATGAAATCAGAAGATTAGAGAGTAAAAGCAGGAGGGGAAAAAAAAGCTCATCTTCAAGTCAGTAACATCCACCATTAGTACAATATGTAAATGCTTGAAAGTCATATTTAAAGTCAAAAGCGTAGTAAAACAATAGCCATTAGCTTATACACCTAGATGTGCCTCCCAGTGATGGCACCTATGGTGGGATACTATATTTGATAATTCATCTTGAGTATAGTCATCCACTAACCTCTGGAGAAAGACAGGTCCATGGCAAGTCCAAGACACACCTTATGCAATATCTCCATTACTTTGAGTGGTAAGACACTGTAATACACTGAATGTAAATGTGTCCTGAAGTACTTCTGGCGATTTTTGTAGAAAGACATATTTGGAATATTCAAAGACTCTTGAGTTAATTAAATTTAAAAGATTATAATAAACAAGGTGGTAGCAAAACGGCATTTGGCTGTCTATAGAGAGCATTTCCTATGTTAACTAATAAAGGATTCTAATACTTCTGTAACAGTTCCCTTTTCAATCAAAATGATCTAGGACTATGCCATATATCCAGAGACTGGAGTTTAGAAAACGTGTGTCACTTTTAAGCTACCGTATTACATTATCCCATTTATTTTAAGCTCTCTCAAAGAGTCAGTGCAAACAAACTCTATCTCTTATATTTAATTATGTAAATCGTTGGTTTCCTTTTTCTTTATAGTGTATAACTGTAGTGTACTGTATTGTTAAAGCAACATATTTGTTTATATGATGAATATGAACCTGACAATGTGCTGTACTTGTGCTAAAATTGTCTTTTTAGTTGTTTTAAAGCTGAATAAAGGGGCAAACCCAAAGTTAAGTCAAAGCATTCACTACATTCAGTTATAAAAATGGGCTTGGAGGAGGCATTTTAAAAATAAGTAGGCCAGGCACATTGGCTCACGCCTGTAATCCCAGCACTTTGGGACGCCAAGGCGGGAGGATCACCTGAGGTCAGGAGTTTGAGACCAGCCTGGCCAACATGGTGAAACCCCGTCTCTACTAAAGATACAAAAATTAGCCAGGCATGGTGGCAGGTGACTGTAATCCCAGCGACTCAGGAGGCTGAGGCAGGAGAATCACTTGAACCTGGGAGGCAGAGGTTGCAGTGAGCCGAGATCGCACCATTGCACTCCAGCCTGGGGGAAAAGAGCGAGACTTCATCTCAAAAAAAATAATAATAATAAAAATAAGTAAATACACTCTCTGTAGAGTGGGAGAAAATAATGATTAGCAAAAAAAATATACTTTCCAACCATCAAGTGATTTATTTACACTTTACTAAAATATTTTGCCAGATCCTTCAGATTTTGTGTTTAAATAAACAAGGCTCATTATGAATATATCTACAGGCTGTTCTTTCATTCATTCTTGGCTTACTGTGTACATTCTTTCTATAAACATTGTCATCAGTTCATTTTAATTTTTAAAATTATGCTTGCAGATGTTTTTTAAAGTAAGATTATTCTACAAGCTTATAAAGAGATAGATTCATTCACTGCTCCCATCCCTTCCTTTCTGCAGTTCTATGCAACATGGGCTCTTACCTCTTTTAACCATGTTAGTTACTTTTTCCCCTGGTAGTTGCTTACATATTCCAAATAAGAATCATATAATGTGTTTTTAAATTTTTCAGTTTTGGACTTATTACTGCATTTTTACTATAAAAAATAAGATTTAGTTCAATGAAGATTTTACCACTTGTAAACTTTCACCTACTTGCAGTTTTCAGAAGAACTTTTCTACCTTCAGTAAACTTTGTGTTTCAGATCTAGGGGCTCCTAAGGTGCCACCCCTACAACAGCCAACTACCATACCTCTGTCATAGTGAGGAAGAGGCTCTGAGCATCCAACTGCTCATCATGCAGACTTTTCCATTTCCTGCCCAACTTGAACCCTTACTTCAGTGGGGATAATTTCTGAGTCCTTTTTGGGGGTTTCTGGTGACAGTCAGCTTAACTCCCTGGCTCTAGCCCCTCCAGACTTCAGTTTCAGCTTTCTTCAGGCTGCTGAATCAGACATCATTTGTATACAAGTTTTCCAGCTTCCAAAATGTCACTGCCAGCTCTTATCCTCTTTTCTTTGTTCTTGGTGGAATTATGCCATCTCTTACCTTTATACTTACCTGTGTAAGGTTCTAGAGGAGAATATAGATAGATATACAAGTGTTCATTCTACCACCTTTGTGTCATTTTTTTCCTTTCTGTTCTAAATACATTATAAATAATCCAAATGTAGTATTATCACAAAAAAGGTTTATATGAAATAGCTCAAATTTTTATGACCTCTTCTGCTTGTAATTATTTTAAATCAATTATCTTTATTTCAATAATTTATATATCACCATATCACTAGCTCCTTTCTCACTCATGTAATAGCTACTCTTACACATGCTCAATAATAATACTGAACTTTACTAACAGCATAAAGAAATTCTCATTTGAGGTTTTCGAATGGCTAGACAAATGTCAACTAATTAGTTCTCCCTTTATTCCTGGGGAATAGTTGATGAGAGGCTACCTTATCTTTACATTTACAGATAGATTATCTGAGCTATGAGGCACTGTGAAATTTCTGAGGTCACCCATAACACAGGTATGGGAATAGGATTATTTCTGAACCTCTGTTCTTTTGCTATAACTATTAGGTACCACTCAGTTCTTTACAGTGTTCTTTACAGTCAAATTCAGCTAATACAATGAAATATTTTCTAATAGAATCAATCTTTGTTGTTTCCCAACAGCATTTGAGAAAAAAACATGAAAATTTATATATTGCAATCATATCCTATAGATAGCACCAAAAATTCACTTGAAGAAATATATCCATCTGGTATATTTTTGCTTCATCGATATTTGTCAAAGATTCAAAATAATGTAGGCCTCTCTTGGACAAAATGGGCACTTGGTTCCTGAAGATGTGAAAACCTATATGCATGCTGTCTTTCCACTCAACCGTATAATGCAGCACTTTGCCATCTCCATTAAAAGACCGACTTTGTACCATACTATGCATTTTATAATATTTCTATCTAAATGCAGATTTCTACATTCCATGTGTACCATGTAGTCAGGTTTTCCATAAAAATACCAGCAGGAGAGTACATTGAAATTCATTTTGCATATTAAAGAAATCTCTCTCTGAGATTCCCTCTTTTATTTGTTTTATCAACTCAAGCAATAAGCAAGAAAATTAGAGTCTCAGCAATGATGGAAAAGCTATTTATGATTTTATCAGCATTGCTGCTTTTTTTCCCTTGCTTAGACAATTTACAGATTCTTAACAGCAAGTCATCTTAAAATGTTCCCACTGGAAAATGAAATAAGTCTATCTGTATCATTTCACCTAACTACTGTAGTACTCTATTACCCAGTGACAGCTTCACTTTGAGTAACATGCCCCCTGAATGCTTATCTTCCCAATATCTACAGCACACATAAAATATGTCCCATAGGGATATGTTCCACTTGAAAACATTATTACAAATGCCATAATATTTTCCAGCATATATTTCACTGGCATGGCTGGGTCAGGAATGCAGTCAGAGCCTAACAAACAGAAAATATGTCTCTTCACACTTGTGAAATTTTTAACAGAGAAAGCACATTTGAAAATGACTGTCACTGGAATTATGGCAGATTTCCAGCTAGCTTATTATACGCAGTTTACTGAAGCTTTCCATATGCCCACAGGCAGTTCAGTATGCAAGGAATAAACATAATACATGACCAAAAATGCACATGAAATTAAAGAAGCCATACTTCTAACTCTGTAAGTACAAACGCTGATGTTAAAAAACTGTGCTTCCTATATTTATTTTCTAAAATTCACATTACTTTTAAGATATTATATTATAAAAAGAAACCAGGGTAGGTGATACATTCATACATTCACATACAAATGATAGTTTATAGATAAAGCCCCTTATATGATAAATGGCAGTGATTTAGAATCTTGAAACAATTTGAATAAATTTGACCCCATTCTAGTTGGTGAATATCTACACTGGAAATACTGTGATGAGCTGAAAATATTTATTATGTTATAAGCATTGTTATTTTGCATTTGTATAGATAGCTTACATCTACAGCAAAAAAAAAAAAAAAATGGTTTTCCAGTTTGTTTTTAATTGTTCAGACAGAGATTTTACAACTTTTAAGACCAAGTTTTTAAAAAATTATTTAAATGCCTACAAATGCATATTCTTTTCTATTTTAAATTAACAGCCTTTTCTAAATTCACTATCTCTGCAACAATGAGAACCTGTTTGGGAGAGAAACTAGATACTAACTTTTTTTTTTTATATATATCTCCAAGGGTCAAATTCATATCATATTAAAATATATAGATCTATAACATTGTTATTTTCACACATTCAAAAAATATTTTTATTACATTTTCAATAAGAGGAAACATGGCATATGTTTTACTTTTATGCATTGATTTTTTAAGTTGAAATAAAAATTGAGAAAACTTTAGGTATTTCTGATTTTTAAAAAGCATTACTGTGGCAATTCAAATTCAATCAGGATGGACACCATTTGGAGTTGAAGGATCCATCTTGCTTCTCTGTGACTCTGTCATGGCCCAGGTACAGAGCCATACTGAGCTGTCAGTGATCTGGAAAATGGCATGTGAGGCAATATTTGACAGCATATATTTTCTTCTTAGTGGTAGAATGAACCTTCTAATTACTGTACATATGAGCTATTACTAGAATATAATTTATGTTTTTCAGCACATCCCCTAGAAAACTGCTTGCCTGTATTTACTCTAATCTATATATCTTTCTCAGCAGAAGCCCAATAACTAAAACACATTTGCCCTGCCTCTTTAATCATTATATTTTAATATTTTATTCTGTTCATCTGGCAAAAACAAAGACAAAAGAGCTCGATGTGGCTTTCTGTGGTAAAACAAGAAAAAGCACTAGTATGGTGGGAAGAGTCACGTGTGTCATAGACTTTTGAAAGGATTTAGCATGGACATCTGTAGAAAAGGAATGATTTTCACAGCTTTTAGAGGAAGAAGTTGGGAATAGTAAATTGAAAGAGAACTTACTGCAAGGCCAAAAAGACAACTACTGCTGGCAGCTTTAAAATGAAACAAAACACCTCACTTCCAACAGAAGGTTGCACATTGTCCCTGGTGAGACAAAGAATTAAATACTTGTCACAGGTGATCTATAGCTGACATTCTGAACGATATGGCAGAGTAAGGTTGCAGACCTCTCTGGTAGCTGTTTGCTCCCAGTTGAGCAATGAAAAGCCAAGGACAAAGCTTCAGTTCCACGGTTCTTTTCCCCTTTAAACTACCATTTCTAGTTTATCCATGGGAATACACCTGCAAGAAAAAAAAAAGTTTAACTGGGTTATTCAAAGAGGTATAATGGTGTCCTCGTTTATAATCAAAATGTTCAATTGCTGGAAATTCTGATACTGTGGTATTATTAACCCAGTTGTTAGGTATTGTGATTTTTAGTTTTCGGTCTCTAAGAGCAGGCATTCATCAGAAGAATGTAATACAGGGTAAATACAATTCTATTGAATACCACTAGCTGATCCCCCACCCACTTTAGATGGCCAAAAATTTAATTCAGGACAGCCCTTGACCCCTGCATTCCATAGTGACTGCCTGAATTTGTATGATCAAGGAAAATAATAATCTGTTGATGTGTAGTCCTTTCATTTCAACCCTTTCAGTCTTTAATTTCTGACCCTTAACTGGTGAAGAAAGATGTTTCAACTCAAGTCCCTGAGTTATGATTTGCATTACTAAATAGTTGGGAATGTCTGTGATTGCAAAATTGCACAATTATTTTGTCCCTCTTTCAGTATATAGAGCTACTTAGGCCCATAGCAGAATCTTGGGTCGTATTTCTACTGAGGCATTTCTACATATTTTTCTCTTAGATTAGTATGTGGTTTTTAATCGATAGAGTTAGCAAATCTAGAGTAACAAATGGTTCATGTATTTCTTTTTTTTTTTTTTTTTTTTTTTTTTTTTTTTTTTTTTTTTTTTTTTTGTGAGACGGAGTCTCGCTCTGTCGCCCGGGCTGGAGTGCAGTGGCCGGATCTCAGCTCACTGCAAGCTCCGCCTCCCGGGTTTACGCCATTCTCCTGCCTCAGCCTCCCAAGTAACTGGGACTACAGGCGCCCGCCATCTCGCCCGGCTAGTTTTTTGTATTTTTTAGTAGAGACGGGGTTTCACCGTGTTCGCCAGGATGGTCTCGATCTTCTGACCTCGTGATCCACCCGTCTCGGCCTCCCAAAGTGCTGGGATTACAGGCTTGAGCCACCGCGCCCGGCCTGGTTCATGTATTTCTTAGACCATTCTTCTATAAGGTCCGTAGGGTCAGCCAAACTTAATGCAATTTAGTTTTTCGTCATAAAATTGACCGTGTTGTACCTTAGATTCAGAAATTCTGGGTGGAAACCTCAGATAACTATAGACATAGCCAATTGCAACTTGACACTTTGCTTGTGTATAGCCAAGAAATTATGTCTCGAGAGACATTAAAAATACTCAAATATATATGTATATGAAGCAATAAATACATGTACATGTGACTGGTCCATACATATACATTATATGCAAATATTTGTACACATACATATAATGTTGTAAATTATCATCAATCCTCTTAGCATTTCACTGTAAATATTATTTTCCAATCAGTAACATGAGTCCTTTGATCCCTCCAGGATTTCTGTACCCGTCTCCAGTTCATAGCCCAGAAGAAGCGATGATGAGATAGAAATGTTCTAGATTATACTCCCTACATTTAAGCATTTGAACTCTATTGTTAGCTCAGTTAAGGATATAGCTTTATATTACAAAAGCAAATGTGACCATGTGCAATTTATAGAGTAGCACAGTATCTATTGAGGTTCTCCTCCAATGACATTCTGTTATTTTTTCATTCTGAGTAGCTTGATGACCAACTAATTGTCTCCAGTCCTCCAGCCTTAGCTTGTCTTAAGTCACTTGAAGTTAGTGTGCTCTCCTCCAAGTCTGTGCACAAATGTTATTTCTTCAGTGGGGCACACTCTAAACACCCTACTAAGATTCAAACCCACCCCACTTTTTCATAGCACTAGCATCTTTTAGAAGAGCGTAAGATCTTTATTTATTATGTTTACCACTTATTGTATGTCTTTCCACATTAAAATTTGGGGACATTTATAGAGAAATACTCACTGCAAGTGTCCTGGAGAAAAGATTGAATGGAAAGTACTCAATGGAAGAAAAATAGATGCACCTGCCAAAGTTGGTCCTGTGTTTCCTTCTCTGTGTCTCAGATTGCTAAGTTTTTTTCTTCCAAAAAGAGCTGATCTCTAAGGTAAGTTTAGAGCAATAAGCTGACCTCAGTGTTCTTCTTCTCCTCTTTCTTCTTTTTGTTCTGTCCCTTTCCTTTTCTTCTTTTTTTTTTTTCTTGCCTCTTCTACTTTTCTATACACTGTTCTTCATTTTTTTCTCTTCTCTTTTTGAAAATAATGACTCGGCCAGGCATGATGGCTCACGCTTGTAATCCCAGCACTTCGGGAGGCCAAGGGGGGGTGGATAACATGAGGTCACGAGTTCAAGACCAGCCTGGTCAACACGGTGAAACGCCGTCTCCACTAAAAATACAAAAAAATAGCCAGGCGTGGTGGCAGACACTTGTAATCCCAGCTACTAGGGAGGCTGAGGCAGAAGAATCACTTGAACCCAGGAGGCGGAGGGTGCAGTAAGCTGAGATCATGCCACTGCACTCCAGCCTGGGCACTAAGGCGAGACTCTGTCTCAAAACAATAATAATAATGACTCCATTAAAAAAAAAATTCCATATATAAAAACAAATTCAGAGCACAGCATCAGAGTTCAGAAGACACAATTAGCTGAAATCTCACTATGTATACAGTTTTATCAGTGTTATTTTTTCTCTATCACATACACGCAAACACATACACATACAAATCCATGCATTCTTTCACATACATGAAAGCACACCACAGATATTTATTCATTCAAATGTAATTATACTGTATGAACTGATTTGTGGGGTTTTCCTTTACAATATATTTTGTGCATCTTTCTTTATCAATCAATTTAAATACACATCAACATTTTGACGTTAGCATAGTGAATGAATTCGGAATATTTAGCCCATTGCCTTTTTTTTTATTGTGGTAAAATTGATGTAACAGAAGTTGCCACTGTAACTTTTTTAAGTGTCCAGTTCAGTGGCATTAATTACATTCATAGTGTTGTACAAACATCAGCACTATCTTATTTCTAGAATTTTTTAATCACCCCCAGACACAAAGCTGTACTCAATAAACAATACATTCTCATTCTCCCCTTTCTCCAGTCTCTAGTAACCTCTAATTTTCTATCTGTCTCTGTGAATTTATCTGTTCTAGATCATGTATATAGTGTAATCATACAATGCTTGTTCCTTTGTGTCTATCCTATTGCACTAGCATAATTTTTTCAAGATTCATACATTTTGTATCATATATAAAAACTTTATTCCTTTTTATGGCTGAGTAATGTTCCACCATATGCACATACTACACTTTGTTTATCCATTCATCTGTTGATGGACCCTTGGGTTGTTTCTACCTTTGTGCTATTCTGCATAACACTGCTATGAACATTGGTTTACAAGTGTCTATTGAGTCCTTGTCCTCAAGTTTTGGGGGAGGTATATATCTAAGAGTGAAATTGCTGGGTAACATGATAATTCCATGTTTAACTTTCTAGAAACTGTTTTCACAATGGCTGCAACATTTTACATCCCCACCAGCAATGCACATGGGTTCCAATTTCTCCACATCTTCATCAACACTACTTATTTCTATTTTTTTTTTTTAATTATAACCTTCTTTGTTCGTATGAAATGGTATCTTACTGTGGCTTTGATTTGTAATTCCATAAAGACTAAGGGTGCTGAGCATTTTTTTCTGTGGTTATTGGCCATTTGAATTTCTTGGGAGAAAGGTCTACTCAAGTCCTTTGCTCACTTTTGATTTGCGTTGCTTGTCTTTTTGGTTTTGAGTTCTAAGAATTCTTTGTATATTCTGGATTTAAACCCTTATTAGATACATTTTCTTCCCTACTGGGGTAGTGTTTTGATGCTCTTAAGAGTGTCTTTGGATGAACAAAATGTTTTTCTCACTGACTACTAAGGATATTTAGATGGCGTCAATTTTTTTCAGTATTATTAGGAATCTTGCAATAAACGTTCATATGCTTGCATCTATGCATGCTTTTCTGAATTATGCCTTTCAGAAGTCAAATTGATGGATGAGGTCTACCCACTCTTAAAACTTTTCATAAATATTAACTAATTCCCTCTATTCAGGTTGCCATCTATCACTGTATAAATATATATATATTTTCCCCCACATTGCCAACCACATTATTATTTCTCATCCTTTTATGTAATAAAATAGCTTTTTAATGACTTCATATTCTTAAAAGGCAAATTGCAATGTGTGTTTGGGAGTGAAGAAATTTTTGGAAATAAGTTTTCTAAATAAACTGATATTTAAATGTAATACATTTAATACATAATATATCAACAAATACATTAATTGTAAACTTGTTAATAAAGGAAACCCGAAAAATCATTGAATAAAAAATTTAAAATAAATATTTTATTATTAAACCAATAATCATTTATAAAGTTAATAATCATTTCCTAATCAGTCTACTCTTCAAATATAAATTTTCACCTCCTAATTTGCACAAAAGAAGGTATAGATAATAAGTAATTCCTGTGAATAGGAGAAATGTATTATCATATGAAAATATTTACTATTCATATGCTAATAAATAGTCTCATTTCACAGTTTTTGTTTTTCAGACATTCTAAAGTGTCATGTGGAATTACTAAAGCAAATAATTAACACCTTAAGATATAATTCTTGTAATGAAGTAAATGAGTCATTTAAAATCCTATAATTGCCAGAAGAAAATACTTCGAAGAATAAAATAACTAAAATATTCAGAGATAAACTGTCAATGCTTCTTGCATATAAAATGTGTAATTTGTTTAATTTATACAAACACAACAGTTCATCTTTATGAAAACTGGAAAAAGTAGATTTAACCATTGTCACTTATTATGTTAATTGGTGATGAAGAAATACTATAGCCAGCATGGTATGGAGCAAAGATCACGAAGCTTTGCTCTTAGTCCTAGGTTTTAAATTTGCCTTCCGCCTTCCATCTTTACGACCTTGGATAAGTTACATAGATTTTTCTAGGTTTATTACCTTTCTCTTAAAAAATAAAAAATATATATATACATCAGTCTCATTGAGAAATTGCAGGAATTAATTGAGATAATTATATGGGCTATATTTTCCATAAAGCCTAGCACATTATATGTAATCAATATCTATTAGTTTTTCCCTAAAATAAATATATTTATATGATACATAACCTATGGAAAGGAAAGTTTAAGGTTCCATATGCTGGTCTTCCATAGAAATATGTAGATGAAATTGTTTGTACTCTAGTTTGATGTCTGTTGCTCTGGGATTTTATGTAGTAATTCTGTTTTGTTAAAATGCTTAATAGTAGCCTGTGGAGTTATTTAAATAATGAAGGATTTGTTTCTGGAATTAAAAGCATCTTTATCTTTAATTCTATGAATTGCATTAATATCAGTGGGAGGTTGATGTAGCTATAATGCATAGGAAGGCAATAATAGAAATTCCTAATAAGTAACCAACGAGGTTCTGTCAGAAAGGGAATTCCTGATGTCCCTCCTGTTGAGACGTTTTAATTCAACATTGCAGACTGCCTATACTATGGAATATTTACACAGATCATGGAATAAACATTATTTGTTTTTAGAAAAGGTAATTGCTTGAAAGACTAGAGTTGATTCTATTGAGAGGCAAAGATTTTATTTGATAAATAAGCCCACCTTCCTAAATGTGGTGTGCAACTATTGTTCCTTGTCTGTGTTTTTTCTTACTTCAAGGCATGTGGGCACAGACCTGGCAAATGGTAGGCATTTAATAAATATTTTTTCAGGAAGATGTTGAGTAGATAAACATGATACAATTAGAAAGAAGAAAAATAATTGTGGCTTTAGTCATTCTACGAGTTTCCTAGAGTAGCCCATGACAGTCATCTGTTCACAAAATACATAGCATGTGAAATTTTCCCAAGAAACTGTGCTCTATTAGTTTGAATTTTTTTAACGAAAAATCAAGAGCCACTGTTGTATGTAAATGCCAACACCTCATGCAGAAGCCATGTTTTCTTCTAACCTTGCTAATTATCAGCCAGGCCTAGTTATTCTTTATACTAACCCTGACTCCACTGATTTTCTAAATCCAATCATCCTCCACTGCCAATCTACCACTTTCAAAAATCATGATGAAATATTAAAACAAATTAAAATATCGATAACTTATTTTTTCTTATTTTATAGCTGCAAATAGAATTTTTGAGAAATACATTGAAAATTACCAGGTTTTAAATTTGAAGTTTAATCTCCATTTCTCATTATCACCCCAACTTTACTGCACTTTTCATTTCCTCTTCTGAGTCTGTTTACTTCTCCTTCATTTCCTTTGAGAGCCATTCTTACAAAAATTGGGACTTTTGAGGGGTTCAGAATGGCTGTTTGCAGAGTTATCTCATTTGGCCAAATTTCCCACGGATCCTTAGGAATGAGAAAATAGTCTAAAAAGGTAGCATCTGTGATCCTGAGGGGAAGAGGGAGCCTGCTCAGAGATGCTTAATGCTCTCCAAGCTTGCTTTTAAAATGCACCATTTGGGCTTCCAACCAACTCAGCTCTAGGCTTGCTTCTTGCTGCTTTTGTGTTAAAAAGCTCCTTTGTCAAACCCCTTAGGCCCAGTGGTGATAACTGCTACAGAAAAATACTAGTGATAGAAAGATATATTTTCAATAACCCTTGACTTTTATTAGTTCAGCCGCTGCTAGAAGAAAGGGTAAGTGGGCCCTTGATACTTTAAGTGTTCCATGTCCCCCTCCATATACTTCGCAGGTCAGCGTTCTTTACTGATGAAAATTCTGGTCTGGATCTTGGCTAGCTGTCATGGGAAAAAGTGTCTGCAACATTATCTACCTCTGAGCTTAGGTTGTTATCCCCAAAAGCCTAAGATCAATAATGGTAGCATGAGCTTTGTAGTGTTTTCCTTATTTTCATTATCTCTGAAAACCAAGTATAAGATTAATAAATCTCTAGTAGTGTGCTTGAAGGGTGGAGTTTTCCTGAAACAAAGGAGAGCAGCACAATTTTGCACGATAAAAAATTTAAACATAATCAAGACTTTTAAATGCTGTATAAAACTTCTCAGAAGAGTTCTGTAGCTTCAGGTCAATGTTATGGATACATTTTAAAAAATTATATTACTCATAAAACTTTTACTAGCCTACATTTTTTCAATATCTTTCTACATTGATTGGTGCTAGTGGGAAAGCATTATATGACAAGAAGTATTTAGCATGAAGATGCATGGAATTAATGTTGTGATTTTTAACATAACCTCAAATTTGCTTAAAGGTTTCAACCCAATGTGATTGCTTATGTATCCTAGGATAGCCGATCTATACGTTACATTTAGGACATTGTAGCTCAAGCATTTGACAATGAATTAAATGTTGACCTTCAAAAGGATAGGGATGAGCTAGATTTATTGCCTTCTGACTTTCAATGCAGCTTTCTCGGGCTTTCAATCAAATGGCCAGTTGATATAGTGAAAGGAGTACTAAAATGAAAGCTAAGAAAAGTGGATTCTAGCAATGACACTGGATGGTGAGTGAATTACTTAATGCCTCTGGACTTCCAGTTGCTCATCTGTGAAATGAAGGAGCTTGATTACATGATCTCTGAGGACCATTTAAATTAGAAAACTCTGCTTTTGAGATGTGCTATCCATAATTGTTGAATCAATTTTAGGTGATATTAGTCGGAAACTTTATAAAAAGAAAACATGTTTTATTTATATGGATTTCCAGATAAAATCTGTCATCTTGGCCTTCATATTATATCATTACTTCATTGTAAGATTTTCAATATTATCTTCTCTGCTCATCTTCTTAGGTTTTGGATAGAATGGGATAAATCTAGAAAGAAGTGAAGATTTCTTTTATATAGTACTTCATACATTTTACAAAGAGCCTTCTTTTATTTTATCTGGTATAATGTACAATACAAATATTGTAAGGTATATGGAGTGAAAATTATGATTACCACGTAGGTTTGAGATAAATGAATTTAAATAAATAACTTGTTCAACTTCATATAAGGAAGAAACAGAAAAACAACAAAAAAAACAGCCTAGTTCTGAGCATGTAAAGAGTAAGATTAATATGAAATCAGTTCTTTTGGTAAAAACAGGACAGTCCATAAGAGAAACAAATGTAAGCACAAAAAGTGGACATAGAAAAAAAAAAGGATAAGGATATTAAATTACAGCATTCAGAAAACTCAAATGAGAAGAATCAAAATATATATAATGTAAAATGAATTTTTAAAAGATACTCAGTGACTTGCTACAGGGCCTAATATGGGAATATTCTTAGCTATCTTTTCTTATCCAATCTCTGCTCTGTATTACTTGAGACTGAGCACGTTTGTTTGCCGAGGATTTAAGATCAAGTCTTTAAATGTCAAGGGTGAGGGTTGGGTGTTCTTTGAAATCTTTTCTCATTTCGTCATGTAGATTCTTTTTTTCCTCTGGTGAAAGACATAATAAAGTTTGAAAGGCTGGTGAATAAGTCTGATCTGGGGAAGAATTTAGAAGAAAGTTGGTGACAGACTTCTGAAATAGTATTTCAACAAGTAACAGCATTGAATTCAAAATGAAAACTATAAGTTCATAGAATAGACTTGTATGTATTGAAACGGGCCTTGAAATACCAGAATCAGAAGTGTGCTTTGATAAAGGCCGTCTTGTCCTTTGTTCAGATGCCAGTTATGATGTGTTTAAACAAATCCTTTGGACCTACCACAGTAAAGTTGGTTTTACATTTATCTCGGACAAGGGCCCCCAAACCCTGGCCACAGACCACTACCAGTCCTCGGCTTGTTAAAAAACCACCACATAGCAGGTGAACTGTTTGCCAGAGAGCATTAGTGCCTGAGTTCTGCCTCCTCTCAGATCATTGGCTGCATTATATTACCACTGGAGCCCGAACCCTGTGGGGAAATGCCTATGCAAGGGATTTAGGTTGCACCTCTTTATGAGAATCTAATGGCTGATGATCTCTCTGTCTCCCTTCACTTCCAGATGGGACCGTCTAGTTGCAGAAAAACAAACTCTGGGCTCCCAATGATTCTACATTACGGTGAGTTGTCTAATTATTTCATTATATATTACAATGTAATAATATTAGGAATAAAGTGCATAGTAACTGTAAGGCACTTGAATCATCCCAAAACCATGCGCCACACAGCCGCTGTCTGTGGAAAAATTGTCTTCTATGAAACAAGTCTCTGGTGCCAGAATGGTTGGGGATCACTGCTCTAGGATATGAAGAAACTGTTTCGCCATTTTTGTGTGTGTGTTTTAGATCTGGAGTCCATTATACAACAGATCAGTATATGATGCTTGATATTCATATAATTAAAACATAGTTTAATTAACTGGTATAGTTGAGAGTGATTGATTAAAAGATACAAAGAAAGGATAGTAACTATTCAATTTATACACTGGAAAATAAGTGGCTTAAATTTCTCTTGGTGAATTTTCTTCCATTGAAAATGTTTTTATTAGTTGTCTTGTGTTATGTATCATTTTCAGGTGGAATATTGGACAAAAACAGAAAATGTGCCAATTTTTTCCTAAGCACAGCATTTAGCCCATATTTTATATGTTTCTCCAGTTTGGTAGCTCATAAACAACTGTGTTCAGTATTTTCTATGTCACTAGCATAAAAAGTTTGATGTCAGGACCAAAAATATGCTACATTTTTTGAAGAAATGTATGTCCTGCGTTGAAAAGAACAACAGCCATTAATATTTCCTTAACATCACTTGGAGGAAAATCCTGTTTATTTTCTTATTATAATTTGCTTAGTTAAACTGCTAAAGAAGAAATATGGGTATATCTATACTACTTAAATCATAAGATAAAATATTCCTAATTTACAAACACATTCTTCCTTTAACAATTGTTTCTTTGTATATTAGCTGTTGTATGAATACTTAAATTTCAGAAATATATTCATTGTGGTAGTTTTGATCTTTAAAGCAGGATCTTTACAAATTTTACAACCTTTCTTGCTAAAAGAGTTTTTTTTGTTTTCTGTATACTCACTGTATAGAAGAATGCACAGAGGCTCTTTAGAATCAGATGAATACCCTCGGAAATACATCTATATACCTAAGATAGCATCCAGTTATTTTAATGCCTGTCAGTAGTTTTTGTCCTTTCTAATATTTTCACAGAAAACATATTTAAAATGAAACTGAATTTACATAAATATTCTTTATAGGAAAACCTAATTAAAACCACAATGAGAACATGAATTTAGATGTATCACACTAGCAAAATTTTCTAAATTCCACAAAATAAAAAATTGCCAATATGGAGAAACCAGAATAATTATTTATGTTTATCCTACTAATACAGAATATTCTACTAATAGTAGTAAGATAAATTTTTACAGCCACTCAGAAAATAATCTGGCATTATAAAAGTGGGAAATGTATATAACTCCAAACGTAACAATTCCATTTCTCTGAATATACAGATGTTCAGACCAGTGAAAAATCTGAAATCCCTAGTGCAATGTATAATTATATTGTGGTATATTCAAACAATAAAATGCTACACAGTAGTAAAAATTAACAAACCACAAATACAGGCACCAATAAAGAATATGAAGAAAGAAAACAATAAAGAATATGAAGAAAGATAGCATTGAACATAAAAGGCATAACATAAGAAAAGACAGAATAAGTAAAATACAATTACATTTTTTAGTTTCAGATCCTACGTTTGGCACAGTATTAACTTGAGATAGATATACATAAGTACTGAACTGATAAAGAAAAGAAGAACATGACTAACAATATTCATGACTGATTGCCTCCAAGGGTGGGAAATCAAGGAGTTGGATTAAGGGATGGGGTTCATGAATAACACTGGTGATATTCCATTTTTAATGCTGGATTAGTGCTGTTCTTTATGTCTTTTACAAATATTAAAATGGTTGTATCTATTCACTATTTAATACAAAAAATCTTTCAAAATTTAATTAATAGAACATTTTCAAGAAAAAAATTACTTGCGATAAAGTGCTTGCGATAATTTTTGGATGACCGATATCCACATACATACCATGCTAAGCCATTCAATATCTTCTGAGTCAGTAATTTAGGACATAGTGAGTAAGGTTGATACAGATTAATAAAAAGAGGGCTTGAAGAAAATATTATGATATCAACTAAAAAAATTAAGTTGCACCCAAATTAAGTTAACTGACATTTCTTAGACTCATTGTTAATCAAAATAATACAAAACAAGCTTTTTTTGAGAGACTGAACTGAAAATATCGTGAAGACTGATTTGAATTTGGGAAAAACTACAAGTCACAAGACCAGTTTGCAGCAGTAACTAGTTTAGGCATAAATAAGTAAAGGTCTTAATAAAGGCAGTGACAGAGTGGGAATTAGAATGTGAAAGAACAGAAAAAAGAATAATAAAAAGCAAAACTATACCCAAAATGAGAAGCAAAAGAATGAGAGAATGTGGTTAAAAGAAATAGATGTGAGTAGCTATACATAAAGTTTTAAATTTGACTTCGGATGTTAAATATAGGTGACATAGAATACAGAGATGTCAGCAACAAAATTAATGAAGTCAGAAAAAGAAGGTATTATTTAGAAAGTCCATGTCATTTTATATGCTGAATAAAAGAAAATAACATTGTTTAAGAAAAAAAAAAGTCTTAACATAGAAATGAAACTTACATAATATCTGGTAGTAGATGATATTGGCATTGTCAGCTGTCTGGGTCTCACATATCTGGAGGTAATAATACATTTGTTAATTCAGACTAATAGACAATTTTTAAAACTTGATAGCAGCCAATGAGTACATAGCTCTGCATCTATTGAGTTTAAGGGAAAATTATCTGTGTGTATTGGACTATAATAACAGAGTAGTAGTGGTTTTTGTTCTCGATTCTGTGATTTTTTTTTTGTTTTTGTTTTTGTTTTTTTTTTGAGACGGAGTCTCGCTCTGTAGCCCAGGCTGGAGTGCAGTGGCCGGATCTCAGCTCACTGCAAGCTCCGCCTCCCGGGTTCACGCCATTCTCCGGCCTCAGCCATTCTCCGGCCTCAGCCTCCCGAGTAGCTGGGACTACAGGCGCCCGCCACCTCGCCCGGCTAGTTTTTTGTATTTCTTAGTAGAGACGGGGTTTCACCGTGTTAGCCAGGATGGTCTCGATCTCCTGACCTCGTGATCCGCCCGTCTCGGCCTCCCAAAGTGCTGGGATTACAGGCTTGAGCCACCGCGCCCGGCTCTGTGATGTTTTATACATGGCCACTCATTGGTGTTTTCTACCACTGTTATTCTATTAATTTTTCATATTTAAAAATCTCTAATTGACAAAGGCAATTTATATTCAAGGTGCATAATGTGATAACTTGATATATGTATACATTGTTCAATGATTATCACAAATTAATTGACACATTCATCATCACCCATGCTGTACATTAGATCTCCTGAACTTTTCATCTTATAACTTAAAATTTGCACCCTTTGACCAACTTCTCCCCATTTCTCCCACCCCTGAACACTAGTCAACTACTATTTTATTATCAGCTTCTATGAGTTTAATTCTTTATAGTTCTGCATGTAAGTGAAATCATATGATATTAGTCTTTCCATGCCTGGCTTATTTCACTTGGCAAAATTTCTTCCAGTTTCACCCATGTTGTCACAAATGGAAGTATCACTTTTTTTGTGGCCAATAATATCCCACTGTGTGTATAAGGGCATACCTCATTTTATACCACTTTGATTTATCATGCTGCCCAAATAGTGCATTTTTAAAAAAACTGAAGTTTTGTGACAATCTTGCATCAAGCAAACCTATTGAAATCATTTTCAAAGCAGGATGTACTCCCTTTGTGTCTCTGTGTCACATTTTGGTAATTCTTGCAATAGTTCAAACATTTTCATTATTATTATATCTGTTTTGCCAATCTGTGATCATCAATCTTTGATGTCACTATTGCAATTGCTTTGAGGTACCACAAGCTGCACTCATGTAAAATGGAGAACTTAATCAATAAATGTTGTATTTGTTCTGACTCGCTCCATGTACTGGCCATTTTCCCATCACAACCTTTTCTGCTTGGGCCTTTCTATGTCCTGAGAAACAGCAATATTGAAATTAGGCCAGTTAATAAACCTACAATGGCCTCTAAGAGTTTAAGTAAAAGGAGGAGTTGCACATCTCTTACTTTAAATCAAAAGACTAGAGATGATTAAGCTTAGTGAAGAAGGCATATCAAAAGTGAAAATAGGCCAAAAGCTAGGCCTCTTATACCAAACAGCCAAGTTGTGAATGCAAAGGAAAGTTTTTGAAGGAAATTAAAAGTGCTACTCCAGTGAAGACACAAATGATAAGAAAGTAAAACAGTCTTATTGCTGATATGGAGAAAGTCTGAGTGATCTGAGTCAAAGATGAAAGATGCCACGACATTCCCTGAAGTCAAAGCCTAATCCAAAGCAAGGCCTTGGCTCTATAATTCTATGAAAGCTGAGAGAGGTGAGGAGCTGTGGGAGAAAAGTTGGAAGCCAACAGAAGTTGATTCATGAGGTTTAAGGAAAAACAAAAACTTTTCCATAACGTAAAAGTACAAGGTGAAATAGGAAGTACTTATGTAGAAGCTGCTTCAAGTTATCCAGATCTAGCTAAGGTCCTTAATGAAGGTGGCTACACTGAACAATGGATTTTTAATATAGACACAACAGCCTTCTATTGGAAGAAATGACATCTTGAACTTTCCTAACTAGAGAGAAGTCAATACTTGGCTTTAAAACTTCAAAGGACAGGATGACTCTCCTGTTAGGGGATAGTGTAGCTGCTGACTTTAAGTTAAAGTCAAAGCTCATTTACCATTCCAAAAATCCTAGGGGGTCTTAAGAATTATGCCAAATCTCCTCTACCTGTGCTCTATAGGCAGAATAACAAAACTTGGATGACAGCACATCTGTTTACAGCATGGTTTACTGAATATTTTAAACCCACTGTTGAGAGCTACTGCACACACACACACACACACACACACAAAGATTTCTTTCAAAATATCACTGCTCATTGACAAAGTACCTAGTCACCCAAGAGCTCTGATGGAGCAGTATAAACAGATTAATGTTTCCCTCTCTGCTAACACAACATCCATTCTGCAGCCCATGGATCAAGAAATAATTTTGACTTAAAAGCCTTATTATTTAAGAAATACCTTTCATAAGGCTATAGCTGCCATAGACATTGATTTCTCTGATGGGTCTGCAGAAAGTAAATTAAAAACCTCTAGGAAGGATCCACAAATCTAGATGCCATTAAGAGCATTTGTGACTCATGGGAAGAGGTCATAATATTAATGTTAATAGAAGGTCAGAAACAGTTTATTTTAACCCTCATGAATGACTTTAAGGGGTTTGAGATTTCAGTGGAGGAAGCAACTGAAGATATGGTAGAAATAGCAAGACAACTAAAATTAAGATTGGAATCTGAAGATATGACTAAATTGTTGCAATCTTATGATAAAGCTTGAATGGGTGAGGAGTTGCTTCTTATGGATGAACAAGGAAACTGGTTTCTTGAGACAAAATCTACTCTCAGTGAAGATGCTATAAACATTGTTGAAATGACAACAATAATTTAGAATATTACATAAACTTAATTGATAGAGCAGTGGCAGGGTTTGAGATCATTGACTCCAATGCTGAAAGAAATTCCACTGTGAATAAAATGCTGTCAATCAGCATTACATGCTACAGAGAAATCATTCTTGAAGGAAGAGTCAAGCCATGTGGCAAGCTTCATTGTTTATTTTAAGAAATTGCCACAAACACCCCAATATTAAGCTGCAACTACCCTGATTACTCAGCAGCCATCAACATAGGGGCAAGATCCATCACCAGCAAAAAGATTAGGACTGGATGGAGGCTCAGATGATCATTAGCATTTTTTAGCACTAAACTATTTTTAATTAAGGTATGTTTATTGCTTTTCAAAACATAATACTCTTGTACCTAATGGACTACAATATTGTGTACATTTTTATATGCTATGGAAAACCAAAAAATTCACCTGACTCAGTTTATTGTGATATTCACTTTATTGTGGGTGTCTGGAACTGAACCCACAATATCTCTGAAGTATGCCTAAATGTATCAAATTGCCTTTATCTATTCATCCATCAATAGATACTTCGGTTGTTTCCATGTCTTGACTACTGTGAATAATTTCTGCAATGAACATGAGAATGCAGATATCTCTCCAACATACTAATTTCATTTCCTTTGGATATACATCCTGAAGTAGGATTGCTGGATTGTATGGTAGTTCTTTTTTTTTTTTTGAGAATGAGTCTCGCTTTGTTGCTCAGGCTGGAGTGCAGTGGCACAATGTCGGCTCACTGCGACCTCTGCCTCCTAAGTTCAAGCAGTTCTCTGCCTCAACCTCCTGAGTAGCTGGGATTACAGGTGTTTGGCACCACGCCCAGCTAATTTTCTTATTTTTAGTAGACACGGGGTTTCACCATTTTGGCCAGGATGGTCTTGAACTCCTGACCCCATGACCCACCCGCCTCAGCCTCCCAAAGTGCTGGGATTTAATGTTTTTAGGAACCTCTATGCTGTTTCCATAATGGTTGTACCACTTTACACTTTCACCAACATTGTACAGGTCTCCATACTTTTGTCACTACTTTATCAGTTTTTTGATAATAGCCACCCTAACAGATGTGATGTGGTATCTCATTTTTGTTTTGATTTACATCTTAGTGATGTTTAATGATGTTGACAGCTTTTCACATACTCCTTGGCCATATGTATGTCTTCTTTAGGAAAATGTCTATTCTATTACATTTCATTTTCAGGAATGATTTCACAATGATCTGTAAATTAAAATAAAAATCCTTTGGTCAAATGTACTTTTCTGAAGGAAATTATGTACATAATGCACTTAGAAAAATGCTATTTTCTTCACGTTTTTACATCACCAATAAAATTAAACAAAGTAAATATCACTTTGGAAATATTCATGCATATTTCTTCTAATTGATTTGGTGGTTAAAGTCAATAATCACTGCACGTTTAAATAATTATGATTAGATTATGAAAATGCAAATCTCTTAAGACTCATAAGGCAAAGATCATGTTGGCAGTGTCGACAGAACATGAACTAAACTTGTGGCTTAATAACTTATTTGTGGCCAATCATAGGCCTTACACTAATAGGTTAAAAAATGGTTGACAACAACAGCAATAAAACAGACAAAATCATCACAGGATAGGCCTATTTAAGTTGGGTTCTGTATTATACTAGCATGTGAATTAAATTATTAAGTAAAATAAATAAATGGCAGACACATTACTAGACTTTGAGAGTATAACACTGAGCAAAACAAAAACATAATGCATAAGTATATATATATATATAAAACAAGATATACATGTAATCAAAGTAATCGATAAAATGGACCAATTTCTTAAAAAGCCACATTGTTCCTAAACTCACACAAGTAAAAATAGATAATCTGAACAGGCTTATATCTATTAAAGAAATTTTGTAAACAATTAATATCCTTCTATAAAAAAAATCCAGGACCAGATACTTTATCTCATGTATTTATCAATCATCTAAGGAAGGAATGATACTAATTTTACACAGAATCTTCTAAAAAAACATAGAAAGGCACCATTTCCTAAATTATTCTGAGAGATCTGCATTGCCCTAATACCAAAATCAGATAAAGACACCATAAGCAAAGATAACGGCAGACTAATATGCCTAATTTATAGAAGCGAAAATATAGAACCTCCATAATTATGGTAGTACTCATTTAGAATTATTTCCCCTTATAATTTAATTTATATCATGGAGATATCACACATAGTCCCAAAGTATCTCAATTTACCATGTAAGGTTTAATTAGAGAAATCAGTCTGATAGAATCAAATCAAAAGCCTAAGTACAAATCATACCTCCTGTGTCTCTTGCAATTGACATATTCCTCCCCTGCCACACAGAACAATTCTCACCCCTGCATTATTGTTTTTCTGTATAATTGTATAATTGCTTGTATGCTTCTTCACCAACCTGGAATGCTCACTTCAACTCTCCCATTTTTTCATTCTGTTTCTTTGAGATCATTTATAATTCTATCCCTCCAAATCCTTCCTATTAGACTTCCTGATATATCAGTCGATAATAATGAGTACTTTAGTAAGTAAATTTTGTTTTCAGCCTTTCTCTTTATGTTGAAAAATAATTTTTTTAAATGAAGCTAAAAAAAATCTGAAGTATATTTGAATATATATTTTCTGAATCCTTGTAGTGAGGTACCAGAATGTAATCAATGCAAGTCTCATTTATGTTCAACATAATTTTGTGAAAACAATGATATTCTACTATGAATTTTTTTAAAAGAAACAAATTTCCATGGAGAGTAATAAAGTCCATAGAAAATACAAGGAAAACAAAACAAATGTCTCTGAAAAATACAGACAAAGTGCTAGGAAAAAACATAAACAAACAAACAAACAAACAAACAAGATGTGTCATAGGGTCAAAATGGAAGGCTCCTCCCTTTTATGACTGAGGACAGAGTTTTTCCTCTGAAGGAGTTTTCAGCTAGAACAGCAATAGCTGAACTTCAAGAAAGCAGGACTCAAAGACATACCAAGGCCGGGCGCGGTGGCTCACGCCTGTAATCCCAGCACTATGGGAGGCCGAGACGGGAGGATCACAAGGTCAGGAGATCAAGACCATCCTGGCTAACACGGTGAAACCCTGTCTCTACTAAAAGTACAAAAAATTAGCCGGGCGTGGTGGCGAGCGCCTGTAGTCCCAGCTACTCGGGAGGCTGAGGCAGGAGAATGGCGTAAACCCGGGAGGCGGAGCTTGTAGTGAGCCGAGTTCGCGCCACTGCACTCCAGCCTGGGTGACAGAGCAAAGACTCCGTCTCAAAAAAAAAAAAAAAAAAAAAGACATACCAAGAAATCTGAGGAGTTGACAAAGGCATTTTAACTGTTCGCAAGATATCACGCTTGTAACAGGCTTACCAGGGAAGAATCACCTCTGGATACAGGCAAAAAAAAATTGAAGATTTCCCATGGCTACTCTGAAAAAGTAAGTTTTAATGAAGCAAATACATTTTTCAACTGATCGGTCCCCGATGCTTCTAATTTACTCACTTGAAGACAAGTGTTTCATGGCTCTGACAGATAGTCCTGGATATTTAATCTGAATATCTAGAAACCAAGAAGAGATTTCACACTATAAACCACTGGAAATTAGGTGGACAGGAATAATAATGTCAGATGCAATAACTAGCAATTGGCATGTTTGATTTAGTAAATGAAGCCCTGATTGACTCCGCTGTAGAAAGTGTTTCTATTGTTTTACTGTATCACTTATATGATATTAAATGTTCTTGGGAGTAATATATCATTAATTAATTTCTCTGGCAGTGAAAATTTCATCAACTTTGGGGAGAAAAAGCAATGTCTCAGCAAGTTGCACCATAACTGAGTATTTTAAAAATAGATTTCCTCAACTCAACCTTAAAAAACAGGTTTTTTTTTTCATACTATTCCAAATACTGAAACACACCACTTAGAAGAGAAACTCAAAATCTTATAAATTAGTCTTTCCTTGACATTATTGGGATTATAAATACGTGTTTTAAAATCTGCTCCTTATTTTGAAAACTCATATGAGCATCTTTCCCTTGACAGCTTATACTCTACTCTGAGAGAAGTAAACCTATGCTTGTTACCATTTCTTTGCATAGCATATGGAAATGATGCATCCTTGGTGACCACAATTTGATTAGACTCCCAATTTTCACTGTTTTATTCCATACTTAATCAAACTCAAAAATCACATTGTTGACCAGCTATTTCCTCTTAATAAAACTGTATAAAGATTGCAATTTAAAAAACACATGTATTAGTCCCATTTCTTATTGTATTCATCTATATTGATCCCAACATACTTTTTCAGAGTACATTATAAGTGAAAAAAATGTTATTAAAAACACTTTGTCTCTTGTAGACTAGCTTTTAAGTAACATAGAAACGTTGTTGTCATGTATCTATACTCTGAATCAATGCCCAAATGCTAAGAAAGGATTCTACCTTTGCACATACATGATCATGAGAAGTAAACAACATGCTAACTAACACAAGGAAAAACTATTGCTTCCCCACATTGTGTGATGCTAATGTTATAGAAAATTCTACAGTGCTATTTCATAGAAGGATTTTGCCAAGAGCTTTTCGGTGTTTTTTTTTTTTGTTGTTGTTGTTGTTTTTTAATATATGCCATTAGCATTTTATTTAGTTTTATGAACTTCTTATATATTTGCTGTGGAACATGAAACTTTTTCAGTGTTACTTTATTGATGAGGAACTAGAGAAAAATGTATCGCTAGGACAAGAAATCCAATTTTCAGATATTCATTTTGTTTTTTCCAATTTGCAATTTTGTCTTTGGCTTTGTTGGAAAATAATCACATTTTCAGATTTATTTGACCTAACACCAATACAATAACATTCTAAAATAAGTCCAGAGTCTTTTTGCCTACATATTTGTGTCTATGATGCTACTCTGAGTTTTAACACATCTATTAATAACTTCCTATCTTTTATTTCACAAAAACAATTTTGAGTCTTTTGTATCATTTGATGAATAAAAAGCAGCACAACAGAAATGCCACCATGAACAATAGATAACATATAAATGATATAAAATGTTGGCTAGGAAAGCTTCATCCTATTAACTGATCATTGGATGAGATGAACTGACCAACACAACTCTTTAGTGCATGTACAATTTGCAAAAATTGAATATATAAATCATTACAATGTGGGATGGTTTCTATGAAAACAGTAATTTTTGCATTCCAAAATTAGAAAATATATGTTTAATGGGTTTAATAGTATCTCCCCAAAATACATGTCTACCTGTAATTTCAGAATGTAATCTTACTTGGAAGTAGAATCTTTGCAGGTGTGATTAAGACAAGGTCATACTGGGTTAAAGTCGGCCCTAAATCCAATAGCTGTTGTCTTTATAAGAAGAGAGGACACCACAGACACAGGATGAGGGCCATGTAAAGACAGTGATCAGATGATCAAGAGATGCAGGCAGATTTAAAAGAGCTTTTAGAGTTCAAATAACAAACATCTTCAGATATATATGAGGTGAAAAGTGAAAGATAAAAGATAAATTAATTTATCTCTAGCAGACCTGTACTACAAAAAAAAAAGTGAAAGAAAAATAAAGTGCTTCAGGTGAAAAGGAAATCATACCAATAAGACCTGGAAAAATTATGAGCATTAGAAATGTTAAATATAAAAACTAAAAGCACAAGATTATCATTTGTTACTTCTCTTCTTATTTTGAGAAGACAATTGACTGGTTGAAACAAAATTATAACATTGTATTGTGAGATTAAAGATGTATGCAAAAGTAAACTACATGAAAATAATTAAGAAATAATTAAAACAAATATTGATTTTATCTATTCAACAAAAAAAAAGATGGCAAGAAAGGAAGAATAATAAACCAAAAACAGATGATATTAAAATAAAATTAAATTAGAGATTAATACTAATAACTTATCTAGAAGAGTCCTAACTATTTTGGAATAAAAAGTCTGTAAATAACACATAGTCAAGGAAATAACTGTATGGGAAATAAAATATGTATTTTGATTTATCTATGAAAAATAATGAAAATACATTATATCAAACTTTGTGAAACACAGCTAACACTGTCCTTGAAAGGCAAAGTTATACTTGAATTGCTAGTGTTAGGAAGCATAGGCCAAGTGTGGTGGCTCACACCTGAAATCCTAGCACTTTTGGAGGCTGAGACTGGAGGATCGCTTGAGCCCAGGAGTCTGAGACCAGACTGGTCTACATAGGGAGACCTTTTCTCTACAAAAAAATTAGCTTGGTGTGGTGGCGCTCACCTGTAGTCTCAGCTACTTTAGGGACTGAGGTGGGAGAATCACTTGAACCCAGGACATCAAAGCTGCAGTGAGCCATGACTGTGCACCACTGCCCACTGCACTCCAGCTGCGGTGACAGAGCGAGACTCCTTCTCAAAAAAAGGAAAAAAAAAAAACCAAAACCTAATGATAATGAAATGAAATGAGAAGAAAATGCTGAAGAGAACAGAACAGAAGGCAAAAGCATCCCCAACAGGCATATAGTAGAGAAAGTTTTTTAAAGACTCCAAATTTTGTTTTTAAAACAATTAATAAAATTGATAAAGCTCTGGCTAGATACATCAAGGAAAAACAAAAAGGAAAACAAGAATTTAGTAATAACAGAAATGGGAGAAGGAGATATCACTCTAGATCCTAGAGGCATTATAAAGATAACAAGATAATGCTATGACCAACTTTATGGTAATAGATTCAATAACTTAGATAAAATTTACAAATTCATTGAAATAAATACCAAAATAACTAAAACAGATATAGAAAATCTAAATAACTAAATATCATTTAAAGAGCTTACATTGATTATAAAAGTATTTTTTTTAAAGGCACTTTTTTGGTGCATTTCTTTTTAAACATTTAAAGAGGTAATAATATAAACCTTATAGGAACTCTTTTGTTAGAAAGTAAGAGGAGAAAAACTTGTTTTATGGAACTGGCATAACTTTGATACCATAACCTCACAAACACATTACAAGAGAAAGATTAATGATTCATATCACTTATGACCATTGATGCAAAAATATTTAACTAAGTATTAGGAAATAAATAAAGTGCAATTATATATTTTTTGAAAAGGATAATACATAATGTCAAGAGAGAATTAGTTTAGGAATGCAAGGTTAGCTTAAATTTTGAATGTTAATGTAATTCATCATGTTACCATGAAAAAAGATAAAGCCATAGGATCATATTAATAGTGTAGAAAAAGCACTTGTAAACAATTCAACATCCATAAACACTTGGAGCAAACTAACATTAGAAAGAAATATCTTCTGACTGATAAAGAGGATCTAGGAAAACCTACAGTGATATCTACATATGCCTCCACAGATTTGAAGCAGTCTTTGTTTTGTAATACTCCGAAGTTGAAAATTATCCAAGTGGCCATCAACAAGAAAATAGATGAACAGATTAAGATATAGATATACAATTGAATGCTTGGCAGTGAAAAGAATGAACTCCTGAAATATACAACCAATGTGGATGAGGCTGAAAAATACTTTGTTGATCATAAGAAACTAGACAGAAAATAATATATAATTTGTGATCCTATTTATATGAACATCAAGATTACCTAGAACCAATCTTTGATGATAGCATTCAGGTTTGATGCAGGTGGTGATGGTGATGAGGATTGATTGGAAAAGGGCATGAATAAACTACCTAAATCGACAGAAATGAAGTGCTATCTTTACTGGAGATATATAGGTCATTTATCAAAACACATGCCTTATACACTTAAGATCTGCTCATTTCTTCTTCTTCCTCCTCTTCTCCTTCTTCCACTTTCCCTTCCCATTCCCCTTCCTCTTCCACTTACCATTCTCCTCTTTCTTCTCCTCCTGCTTCTTTTTGTGTAGGTCTGTCACCCAAGCTGGCATGCAGTGGGACAATCTCCAATCACTGCAGCCTCCGCCTTCCAGGTTCAAGTGATATTCCCAACTCAGTCTCCCAAGTAGCTGGCACTTCCAGTGCATGCCACAATGGCCAAATGATTTTGGGGTTGGTTGTTGCTTTGTTTTTGGTAGAGATGAGGTTTTGCCGTGTTGCCCGGGCTGGTCTCAAACTCTTGACCTCAAGGAATCTGCCTGCCTTAACTTCCCAAAGCACTGGGATTATAGTGCCTTGTTTATATTATAATAGCCCTGTTGGATCATATATTATTTCACTGTATATAATTTTTATCTCAGATAATAATTACATGAAGTGCCTCATATGCTGAGATTGTCTTCTCTGGAAGAGTTATATAGAAATACTGGAAAGATTAAATTAGCAGGAATCATCAATTTATAAGCAGATTATTTCTACCAATCTGAGTTCAGACACAGGCCAAGGCATATAAGTTAAATACTCAGAGTTTTGGGAACCACATATGTGAAACTTAATAGCCTTAACTGGTCGATTGAATTTTTGAAATCAAGTATTTGGCAACTGTTATGCTTGAGATATGCAGACAAATATTCTTTGAAATCATATGTGATATTTTGTCATGAAGAAATGGAAAATTATTTCAATTTCAAAATGAGTACAAATTAAGAAAATTCTTCAGATGATCATATCTGTACTTATCAGGAAAATCAATAATACATAGTTGAAAGGGTGTTGTCACCCCATACTGCTCCCCTCTGCAGTCAGTGAAATATATATATATACACACACATATATATATACACACACACACACACACACATATACACACACACACACACACATACACATTTTGGCACTGAGGTATCTGATTTTGCTTGTAGTTTGAACAGGTGGTAAGATTTACTGTATAAATCACTTTACAACTGAGAAGACAAATAAAGATCTTAGAGAGCTTTTAGCATAATGATTTCAATTTTCACTGTAACTATACATATAACAAGAAAAATAAAAAGTTTCTGTGCTAATGTTATCATGTTAGGGAAACTATTTCAGTAAAAGATAGAATTTAAAAGTATCTCTTAGATAAATTATTAACTTACACTTTGTAGTGAACAAGTTATTTCCAAGAAAATGTTGAGTTATTGCTGAATTGGAACGAAGAGTGTTAATTTTGTAGGGCACATATTTCTCTAAGAAATATTCTAATTGGTGTATTTGATCAATCCTTAAAATATAGTTTAATGATAAAATGAGATGCTCCTTTGTCTTTCTTTTCTCTTGTCATGTTTCCCCATGCCCCACCCACACAGACTTGAGAATCTGTGAAGTGTCCTTTGAATTAAATCTCAGGGTTCAGTGTCTGTGCTCATAACACATGAAGGGAGTTAATTATTGTATTTTCATTACAAAAAATTAAAATAATAAGTATCTACTAAAGTGATATCTATTGAATAAGAAAACAGTTCTATGATGTACAAAAAGTTTTGACTGTTATGTGTAATTAAATTAACCATAGTCACTACAGAATGTCTCATAGCATTTGTTGCATCAATAAGCATCATGATTCCTAAAGAGAAACACATGTTCCTTCAGAAGATTAATATTACCTTGGAAGAAATTTTGGTAAATGTGGCTGTCTAGGGTTTTACTAAATGAAAAGACTCTTTTTATGTTTTAAAAAGAAAACTTTATATGTAAAATAACTATTGTTTTAGTTTTGCTACTTATTTTTATTACTCATCTTCTCTGCTATTACCTCAGTACTCAGTAAAGCAAAAATTTGTACAAGAAAAATTGTAAATTTCTCACTAAGTACAACCAGCTGAACTCAGACCAAGGTTCTCCCCCAAAATGATAAATATACTATATTTGCAGTCCTGGGCTTGTAGGTTATAGGGCAAAGTGATTTTAACTTTCCTTCTGGAAGATATATTTTCATACTAAATTCAAAAGTTTACAACTGCTACGGTAGTTAGTCAAACATGAGCAGTGCAGGAGAGGACCCCACACCACAAATGACAGGTAACTATCAGTTGATGTTCAGGTGGTTGTTAAACTGTCTCTCTAAAATAATAATTGGTTGCAGCTTGCACCAGGGGAAGGCAGTCTCCCAACAGACAGAAAATATCTGAAACTAGTGATCAATAAGTTCCTGACAAGATATCAAGAGTTAGGTGCATGGGCTCAAGCACGCACACTCAGAAGCAAACTGGCATTGTTCACCTGGTATATGACCTTCTTCTAGGATCACTCAACTGGTAAGGGAAGAATGCCTCAAGTGAGCATACATACAACTTCAGTAAACACATTGTGCATGTGGCCCCTCCCAAGTGCTGGCAGGCCACTGTGCATGCAGACAGCAGACTTCAAGGGAAGAATCAAGGAAGAAGGGATGCAACTCCCCTAGATGCATATGCTGTCATATAAAACCCCAAGTCAAAGCTCAAATCAGGCACTTGAGTATTTCATGTTGCCAGCTTGGTCGTCTTTCAAGTATACTTTATTTCTTTTCATTCCCCCTCTAAAACTTTCTTAATAAACTTTCACTCCAGCTTTGAAACTTGCCTCAGTCTCTCACCCAGCCTTATACTTCTTCAGTCAAATTAATTCTTCCAAGCAGGCAAGAATTGAGATTGCTGCAGACCTGTATGAATTTGCTGCTGCTAACACAACCATAATAATCTTTTGACATTTTATTGAATAAAGATCCTATTGAAAGATGACTAAGTCAGAAAGTCAGAATGAAAAGATGAAAGCTCTCTTTAGCAATCAGTAGATCAAAGGAGGAGTAAATCATTGTGCATAGTGTTACAGGAAAGGGGTCCCAATCCGGTCCCCAAGAGAGGGTTCTTGGATCTTGCACAAGAAAGAATTCGGGGCGAGTCTCCAGTACAAAGCGGAAGCAAGTTTATTAAGAAAGTAAAGGGATAAAAGAATGTCTACTCCATAGATAAAGCAGCTCCGAGGGCTGCTGGTTGACCATGTTTATGGTTATTTCTTGATGATATGCTAAACAAGAGGTGGATTATTCATGCTTTGCCTTTTAAGACCATATAAGGTAACTTCCTGACGTTACTATGGCATTTGTAAACTGTCATGGCGCTAGTGAGAGTGTAGCAGTGGGAACGACCAGAGGTCTCTTTCGTCACCATTTTGGTTTTGGTGGGTTTTGGCCGGCTCCTTTATGCAAACTGTTTTATCAGCAAGGTCTTTATTATCTGTATTTTGCACTTACCTCCTATCTCATCCTGTGACTAAGAATGCCTTAATCCGCGGTGGCTCAAGCCTGTAATCCCAGCACTTTGGGAGGCCGAGGCGGGCGGATCACGAGGTCAGGAGATCGAGACCATCCTGGCTAACATGGTGAAACCCCGTCTCTACTAAAAATACAAAAAACTAGCCGGGCGTGGTGGCGGGCGCCTGTAGTCCCAGCTACTCGGAGGCTGAGGCAGGAGAATGGCCTGAACCTGGGAGGCGGAGCTTGCAGTGAGCCGAGATCGCGCCACTGCACTCCAGCCTGGGTGACACAGCGCGAGACTCCGTCTCAAAAAAAAAAAAAAAAAAAAAAAAATCATCTGGGAATGCAGCCCAGTAGGTTTCACAGCCTCGTTTTACCCAGTTCCTATTTAAGATGGAGTTGCTTTGGTTCACTAGACTCTGACAACGGCAAGGCTTCCACTCTCATCTGTAAACACTAGAAAAATTTCTACTTGCATTAATGTATAGTCAATGTTTCCCCTCTGTAAATTATAAATCACAATAATTGCCACACCTTTCCTCAAAAAGATGCTACAAATATGAATAGATCATGAACACAGAGCTCTATATAAATATCTTATTAGAGGACATGCTCATATAGAGATGAAATATTCAGAAACAGAACATTAGTACTGTAAGCCAAAAATAAAATTCTCAGTCCCTCAAGTGACTGAATGGTCCCTTCTCTTGGTCAAGGGGACACAAACAAACCTGAAAAACAAGTTCAGATCATGAGAAGAGGGGGCATCAGATATGCCTCATTATACTCTCCTCCCTTGGGAGTTTAGACACAACTGACGAGCATTAACAATAAAACATAGATCTTAAGACTAACAAAAAAGATTTCCTGTAACAATGAGGTACCGAATTCCAACCTGACTCTAGTATAACATCACCTGACAGATAGCAGGCTCTGAAGGAAATAAAACTATTTTACTCCAAAATATATTTATTTTACATATTTAAAAATGGCCCTGCAAAGCTGTCTCTTAAGGGAGGAATTTGCATTCTATAGGGAATCTCCCCTTACTAGCTCTGAAGCCTTTTAAGATCCATAAGAGACATTCACATTTATTCCTCTGAAGCCTGCTACCTGTGGGCTTCATCTACATGACAAGGGCCTTGGATTCCACACCCTACCCCCTACCACCTTACCTTAACTCAAGCTGATTGAAACTCTTCAGGCAGAGTTTAATCCTTTCAACAAAGTGCCAATTAAGAAATCTTTAAATCCACCCGTGACTTGGAATCACAACTCCCACCCCACCCGCAGATGTCCCGCCTTTCTAAAATCAAGCTGTAACCCAAACGCCTTGGACGTATGTTCTCAGGACCTCCTGAGGCTGTATTAGGGGTCACGATTCTTAACCTTGGCAAAATAAACTTCTAAATTGATTGAGACTGGTCTGAGATATTTTTGGTTGACAGTCTTTTAAGTGCCAGGCACTGTGCCCTGTACTTGAAGATACCTTGCCTCACTCTGTCTCTAACATTGATAGAAACTCAGAAAACTGAATCGTGGCCCACTCTGCTGCTCAGTATTAATATTCATACAATTTACTGAAATCTTCTTAACTTTTATTTTGAATATTTTTTGTTCTGGTAACATTTTGTATCTCGAAGTAGAATCCAACTCATTTTAAAAAATCAGTCTCAGTTCACCAAAGAAACTTAATGTTTTCTATATGCTAGCATTTTCAAAATGAACTAAAGATGATTAACACCTACTGTGCTACCAGAAACTTTATTGCATTTGGCTAGAATCTGATCATTTACATCAGTAAAAATTCCCTTTAAAAATTTTTGGCCGGGTGCAGTGGCTCATGCCTCCAATCCCAGCACTTTGGAAGGCCAAGGCAGGAAGATTGCTTGAGGGCAGGAATTTGAGACCAGTTGGGCCCTGCTGAGATAGTGAGACCTTCTCTCTAACAAAAAAGAAACAACAACAACTCCTACTGTAATCTACTTAAACAATTAGTATGTTACAAAGTCTATAAATATTTCATTTATTTTTCTCAGCTGTTATCATAGGCTTTAATTTTAGTGCCTGGTAGATCATCTTAAAACTATCAGCACAACAAATTATTAATCTTATTTTAAAAATTGTGAACCTGGGCCAGGAAATACTAGGTGTTTAGGTATTTTTCCTAACTTTACAATGTGCCTTGTAAAACTGTGCACAGACGTTGACCAAATGGACATTTCCAACTTATTGCCTGTTAAAAAAAGGAGCAGGAAGTATAGATATAAAACTTGTTTAGCTCAAAACATCAGAGAAGCCAGGCTATTCAATTATTCTTGCCAATCACCAATGGTAACTTTGTTTTGACTGCAACAGAAACTGCTTTCCTTGTCCTGATATGTTTTGTATTGTAGCTGTTTCAATATATTTACTCCAGGTAGTAATCCTTATTTTCATCACAGTCAAAAATACTGTATATTTGGATGGATAAATGTAGATGGCAGAAGCATGTTTCCTTGATTACAGTTTTCACAAAGGGCATGTCTGTTTGTGTGTCCTCCTACTTGACTATTGATTGAGTCATACTGCAACTCCTCAATCCTCTTCACCTTCATTTTCTATCCAGTATTTTTCAAAGCTCAATTTGGATATAAAATCTCACTCAAAAAGTTGTTGGTGCTTTTCAGTTTACACACATGACTATCGGCTAAGATATAGGAAGTACCCACATTATTTTCTGTCAGTAATAAATGCCTATACAAATGGCCTGTTTTTGGAAACAGTAACAAAGCTTTTAGTTTCTTTCTTCACATCAGTCATAAGACTTTTGGATTCTGCTGCCTTCTTAAAAAGAAAATATCTGTCTGTCATTTTACTTGGGCTGTTGGACAGAAACTCTAAACTTTCAAGTGTAGAAATGTTCGGGGAAAAATTGATATGGGCTCAAACAATAATGACAATTGTTGAAGCAAATACACACATAACACTTTCTATGTGTCAGGCACTTTTCTAAGATTTTACCATCAAACATATATCATTAATTCTCCCCAGAATTCTTTGAACTGGGAGCTAAAACTCTCTCCATTTTATAGATGAAGACATTTAGGTAAAGACTCAGATATGTAATGGTGAATAAAGAATTTTTCCAAAGTCATATATACAGTAAGTGTCAAAGATAAATTTGAACCTTGCCAGGCTGAGTATACAATTTGTGTTATTACCCACTACACTACATAAAGTGTCCGACACTGTGCCCAGGACAGAAGTCATGATCAGTAAAAATGTTTGTTTCCATACTGTCTTCCAGCTTTCAGTATTTATGTAATCGTTCTTATAAAGGTGCTTTTCTTTATCATCCTTACTTGTTGCATCCTTTAGATGTACCACATTCCCCAGGATGACCACATTCCCCAGGATTGAACATAATCTGCCATGTACCACTCCTGGATTTGCTTCAAAATGAAAAATGCTAACACACTAGAACATCTATTTACAAACCCTCTAGGCCATCAGATACATCAAAATCCTCGAATTGTGGCATATGTGGAAGACTTGGCAGGGTTTTCCCTCTCCAAGAAAAAAAATGGCCACAATAAGAAAATATTTTGAATCTTTTTGAGGCAAGAGATATAGAAAACTTGTCATCTTCAAAACTAAAATTTCTCTAAAATGAATATTTTGTGACAAGGAACAGCGATTTCTAAATAAAATACAAAATTGGTATAATCTTTCCCAGAAAAGGATTTTGAAGAGATGAGAATGGGAAGGGACTTGAATTTAAGTATACAGACTTCTGTGTTTAACTGTTTCTGATGTGTATTTTATTTTCATTCATTCATTAATCAAGGGTTTCTTCAATGGTACCAGACGTTAGGGCAGATGCAAAGATAGAATAACAACACATCACTACTCTTAAGGGACTGTAGTTTACTGGAGATGGCATATAAAGTAATATAATATAATATAATAAATACAATAATCATGGGATAAAGGCCATAGCTTGTGCTATGGAAGCAAAAGACTGGATATCTTATGTTTCATTTTTAAGATGAAAAAGAGTTAGCAAAGAGGGGTGAAAAGCAAGTGTTCCAGAAAGAGGGAACATCTTATGCAAAGGCCCTGAGTCTAGGAAGCGTCTAAAATGCATGGCTTGTCATTAGCATTGACTTCTGAGTGATGTGCTTCATTTTCCATTTCCAATGGTTTAAATATATGTCTCCAGTAAAAGTCCCATATTTAGAAAATGACTGACTTAATTTATTATCTCTCTGTATAAGCTCACACGCTTGACTCTAGTAGTTCCCTATCCAGCTATTATCTTCAGAGTGGCTGTACTTGTTAACACTCAGTATTTCAACACATGCCACCACATTTCCCTTTTCCATCTATAATTTGGCATCAAGTTGGAAGCCATTATTTGACATGTTAGTGTTATAATTAACTGAAAATGATTGAAGCACAGTTTTAAATGCCCTTAAAAACTAGAGTGATGCTTGCCAGGGTCACAATTGACAAAATATGTGGTGATAAAAGAGACATTCGGGCTGTACTTACTAAATATATCTTTCATTTCCTAAGAAATGGTGTTAAATGATTCTCTGCTATTTCTCTAGAATCCAGACACATCATCTATTGTTTTATAGCTATTAGAAATTGAAACAGTCTGTTTCCTTCTCTTTAAGCCTAATCATAAACCACCATGGAGTCAACATCACAATGTGTATTAATTCAGAGGAAATTTTACCACCTGGCATTTAGGCTGCAATACTTAAATCTGTGAAAACTTGACACTGAGCTTCCTGAAAGATTAAAAACAATGCTTTTGAGCACTTTAAAAAGTTCATAGCTTCTCCGCTGTAATAAAATTTTTGTCATAATTACCTACAAAACCATCAATTGATTTTTTTAAAGAAAATATATTTTTTCTATTCCACACAACCTTTAACTACATATACCTTCACTGTCTTTTTCCTGAAGTTAATGTTCTTAGAAGATATTTGCACTGTTTAATAGGATTAACACAAATCCCCGCAACTCTAACCTACATTTTTCAATGCTTCTTACATGCCCAGCGTTTTTTCCTACTAGTATCTTGTCTTCTATTTGGCTTTGTGTTTTGGACCTACTGCTGAATTAGTGGCACGGCAGTACTTAGACTATTACCAAGGAGAGAGAATAAAGAGACAATAAGAAAGTGCTGTAATTCACTTTCAAGAGAAAATCTTATCTCCTTACTAGTAATTTAGAGATTTTTTGGTTCAACTTAACAACAGCAAGGTCTTAAGCATGAGTTTTCTGCTTCCTGGAAGTTTCAACATAGTTATTTAATATTAAAGTGTTACCCTAAGTTTGATTCTCCCTGATTCTAATTGTTTCCTCCATCTTACATCACTTTGGATGTTATGTTGCTTTTGCCTGGACAGCACCATCTCAGCTATGACCACTTTTAGGTGTGGTTCATTGACCTTGGTATGCTCCCACTAAAGGACATACTACCATAGCACCACTTTATCATATTATTCTGCTCTTGTTCTATCTTCTGGCAGTGTGGATAAGATTATTAAAGCTGAAACAATATGCTACAGAGACTGCTGGCATCTTAGTTATTATTTATTTTTTTTTCTTTGTTATTTGCAGAACCTTAACTTCATGGAATAGTGATCATTAAACTATTCCAATTGGTAAATTACCGTCCCCATCTCCAGTTTTCACTTCTGTGGCCCCATCACATATTAGAAAATAGAGCAAGTCTATTGGATTTTACAGACCACAAATATTCAAGCAGAAGTGGTTCAGAATCATCTCAAGCCACATGACAGTAATGCTGCCATGGTGAAGAATACAGAAACTGAAATGAAACAAACATTTCTTCAGTAACATAGATTCTCCTGAACTTACAGTGGGGTTACATCAGATAAACCCATCATAAATTGAAAATATCATTAAGTCGAGAATGCATTTAATACACCTAACCTAGCAAACATAACAACCTAACTTACCTTAAATGTGCTCAGCACACTTACATTGGCCTACAGTTAGGCAAAACTATCTGGCAACACAGTACACTGTGGAATATTGTTTTTTCACCCTTAGGATTACTTAGCTGACTGGGAGCTACAGCTCACTGATGTTGCCCAGCAGCATGAGAGAGTATCATGCTGGCAACACAGTACACTGTAGAAAATTGTTTTTTCTCCCTTGAGCTTGCTTAGCTGACTGGGAGCTACAGCTCACTGATGTTGCCCAGCAGCATGAGAGAGTATCATGCTGCATATTACTCGCCTGGGAAAAAATCAAAAATCAATATTCAGAATTTTAAGTACAGTTTCTACTTTCACACCATTGTGAAGTTGAAAAATGTACATTGAACTATAGGAAATCAGGGATCATCTGTACTGTGGATTGGGAACTGTACTGTTAATCTCATTTCATAGAACTACTTTGCAAGATCGATATCATTAAACTGACTTTTGCAGAAAAACAAATAGAATTAAGGAAATTAAGTAAACTTCAAGATCATATTGCTTATTACTTCTACAGCCAGGACTCAAATCTTAATGTCAATTCTCTAAAATCCTCTTTATGCTTTGTTAAATAACCAGACAAAACATGATGTTTTCTATTTCTTTCATGTATGTGTGTATGTGTATATAGATAGATAGATAGATAGATAGATAGATAGATAGATATTCCATATATTCCATCACTGTATGTAAGATACTCTGTTTACTCCATATATATGACTAATAGGATAGAAAAGTCATCAGAACTCAACACAATAGAAAGAATGGGAAATCCTACTCTTTATTTCTAAATTAAGTGGCAAATTCTTTATCTCATCAGGCTCAGCTTATAAATCATAGCATACCCTTATGAGCTGTAATAAAATTAGATGAGAAAGCATCTCACCTAAGTGGAATAATAAGGACACCAGATGTGAAGCAACTAGAGAAATGAATAAATGAACATCTTATCCTTATTAGTTACTCAACTCTAGATTCATTAAGAAATAAGAATTTTTTTAAAAGCAAGCAGATTCTCCAACATCTTGCTCCTGAATTCACAGAAAAGTGCTGATAACTTGCAAAATATAAAAACGAGGTCCCGTATTTGTCAGTATTAAAAACAAACAAACAAACAACAACAACAACAACAACAAACAAGGTCAGTAAGACAGTAAGATTTTCTAACTTATGGCTAAAAATCAGCATTTATTAAACTTTGCCATATATGAGAACACGCTCAAAAATTGAGCTAGACACACTTCCACGGTTAATGATCAATACATTAATCAATTCCACTCTTGCTTTCTGACATCTTTTCTGAAAGTGGCTTGCATTCAATTTGCCTGAGATGCTGCAAAAGAGGAAGAGTATCTAGTGGCTGCATATTAGTGGGGTAGGAAGCAACCCTGAGATCTTAGTAGTGCTGGTTGCAATAGGGTTATTGTGATACCACGCCACCAGGGCCTCAGGTCCCACACAGAGAACTGTGCAGACTTTTGGTGACCTTATGGGTTGCAGCCAGGGGCAGCATTCTAGAGACCGCCTACCATAACCAAGACCCACGGGGGAGGAGCAGCCGCCATCATTGTGACTCCAGTTGGCTGATTTCCCCTGCCAGTCCTGGGGAGACTGGGTGATGTGGACAAGAAGGAATTCCCCACAGCGCAGCACAGTGACTGTGGCAGATTCTGGTCAGACCATCTCTTTGGGTGGGACCTGGATCCATTCCTCCTCACTAGGGTGGGGTCTTCCTGTGGGAATTTCAGTAACTCCAGCCATGGTTTCATGGACAGAACTCTGATCTTTCTGGGACTAAGTCCCTTGAGGGAAGGGGCAGCTGTGGTTTCCAGTTCAGCTGGCTCTGAGGACGCCAGGCAGTTCAAATGAGCGGACTTACCCTCAGGGCAGCACACCTACCCCTTGCAGCCAGACTGCTTCTTCAAGTGGGTCCCTGAACTCATGCCACTTTACTGGGTGAGACCTCCCAACAGGGGTTGCCAGACATCTCATACAGGAGACTTCCAGCTGGTATCAGTCCTGTGACCCTCTGGGACAGAGCTCTCAGAGGAAGGAGTAGGCAGCCATCTTTGCCGTACTGCAGCCTCCACTGGTTATACCATCAGGTGTAGGAGGGACCTGGATGAATAGGGTCTGGAGTGTACCTCCAGCAAACTGCAACAACCCTGTGGAGGATGGGCCTGACTGTTAGAAAAACAAACAAACAACAGCAACAACAAGAACATCAACAAAAAAGAGCCTGCAAAAACCCCATCTAAAAATCAGTAGCTTCAAAGATTGAAGGTAGACAAACCCACAAGGATGAGAAAGAAAAAAAAAAAAACAACTCAAAAAACGCTGAAACCTCAAAAAGCCAGAGTGCCTCTTCTCCTCCAAATAATTGCAACACCTCTCCAGCAAGGGCAAAGAACTGGGCTGAGGCTGAAATGGATGAATTGACAGAAGTAGGTTTCAGAAGATTGGTAATAATAAACTTCACTGAGCTAAAGAGCATGTTCTAACCCAATGCAAAGAAGCTAAGAGCCATGATAAAACATTACAGGAGTTGTTAACCAGCATAACCAGTTTAGAGAGGAACATAAATGACCTGATGGAGCTGAAGAACACAACATGAGAACTTCACAATGAAAACACAAGTATCAATAGCCGAATAGATCAATTGGAGGAGAGAATCTCAGAGCTTGAAGAGTAACTTGGTGAAATAAGACAGGCAAACAAGAGGACCGAAAAAATAATGTAAAGGAACTAAGAAAACATCTAAGAACTGTGGGATTATGTAAAAGGACTACTGGGGAACCTGAAACAGATGGGAAGAGTAGAACCAAGTTGGAAAACATACTTCAAGCTGTCATCCAGGAGAACTTCCCCAACCTAGCAAGACAGGCTAACATTCAAATTCAGGAAATCCAGTAGGATACTCCAAGATAAATAATATTCAGTTTTCCAAGGTTGAAATGAAGGAAAAAATAACGGCAGCCAGAGAGGAATATCAGGACATCTACAAAGGGAAATCCATCAGACTAACAGCAGACCTTTCAGTGGAAACCCTACAATCAAGAAGAAATTGGGGGCAAATATTCAACATTCTTAAAGAAAATAGTTTCCAACCCATAATTTCATATCTGGCCAAATTAAGCTTCATAAGCAAAGGAGAAATAAAATCCTTTCCAGACAAGCAAATGCTGAGGGATTCTGTTGCCACCAGGTTTGCCTTGCAAGAGCTCCTGAAGGAAGCACTGAAAGTGGAAAAGAAAAACCATTATCAGCCAAGACAAAAACACACTGAAGTCATCCTCTGGCAAGATGGCCAAATAGGAACAGCTCTGGTCTGCAGCTCCCAGCATGACCAGTGCAGAAGGCGGGTGATTTCTGCATTTCCAACTGATGTACCCAGTTCATCACATTGGAACTGGTTAGACAATGGGTGCAGCCCACAGACGGCGAGCAGAAGCAGGGTGGGGAGTCGCCTCACCCAGAAAGCACAAGGGGTTGGGGAATTCCCTCCCCTAGCCAAGGGAAGCCCTGAGGGACTGTGCCATGAGGGCTGGTGCTATCCGGACCAGATACTACGCTTTTCCCATGGTTTTTGCAACCCACAGACCAGGAGATTCCCTTGAATGCCTATAGCACCAGGGCCTTGGGTTTCAAGCACAAAACTGGGCAGCCATTTGGGCAGAAACAAAGCTAGCTTCAGGAGTTGTTTTTCGTACCCTAGTGGCACCTGGAACCCCAGCAAGACAGAAACGTTCACTCCCCTGGAAAGGGGGCTGAAGCCAAGAGGTCAAGTGGTCTTGCTAAATGGGTCCAACACCCACAGATGACCTGATGGACCAGCAAGCTAAGATCTACTGGCTTGTTTCCTTACTATCTTCCAGCTTTCAGTATCTATGTAATCAGTTCTTATAAAGGTATCTCATACCTGGGATGCTGGAGCTTTGTGGGAAGAGGGGCATCCACCATCGCTGAGGCATGAGTAGGCGGTTTTCCCCTCACAGTGTAAACAAAGCTGCCAGGAAGTGTGGACTGGGTTGAGACCACCACAGTGCAGCCAAGCTGCTGTAGCCAGATTGCCTCTCTAAATTCCTCCTCTCTTGGCAGGACATCTCTGAAAGAAAGGCAACAGTCCCAGTCGGGGTCTTATAGAAAAAATTCCCATCTCCCTGGACAGAGCATCTGGGGGAAGGGTCAGCTGTAGGCCCAGCTTCAGCAGACTAAAACATTCCTACCTGCTGTCTCTGAAGACAGCAGCAGATCTCCCAGCACAGCGCTCGAGCTCTGCTAAGGGACAGACTAACTCCTCAAGTGGGACCCTCACCCCCGTGCCTCCTGACTTGGAGACATCTCCCAGCAAGGGTCGACAGACAGACATCTCATACAGGAGAACTCCGGCGGGCATCTGGCGGGTACCCCTCTGGGATGAAGCTTCCAGAGGAAGGAACAGGCAGCAATCTTTGTTCTGCAGTCTCCGTTGGTGATACTCAGGAAACAGGATCTGGATTGGACCTCCAGCAAATTTCATCTGACCCGCAGAAGACAGGCATGACTGTTAGAAGGAATACTAACAAGCAGCAATAATATCAACATCAACAAAAAGGATGCCCACGCAAAACCCCATCCAAAGGTCATCAGCATCAGAGATCAAAGGTAGATAAATCCACAAAGAAGAGGAAAAGTTGGTGCAAAAATGCTGACCAGAATGGTTCTTCTCCTCCAAAGAATCACAACTCCTTGCCAGCAAGGGAACAAAACTAGATGGAGAATGAGTTTGACAAACTGACAGAAGTAGACCTTATAAGGTGGGTAATAACAAACTCCGGTAAGCTAAAAGAACATATTCTAACCAAATGTGAGGAAGCTAAGAACCTTGATAAAAGATTAAAGGAAATGCTAACTAGAACACAGAGAAGAACATAAATGACCTGATGGTGTTGAAAGACACAGCACAAGAACTTGTGAAGCATACACAGGTATTAATAGTCAAATCGATCAAGTGGAAGAAAGGATATCAGAGATTGAAGATCAAATTAATGAAATAAAGCATAAAGACAAGATTAGAGAAAAAAGAAAGAAAAGGAATGAACAAAGCCTCCAAGAAGTATGGGAGTATGTGAAGAGACAAAACCTACGACTGATTGGTGTACCTGAAAGTGATGGGGAGAAAGGAACCAAGTTGGAAAACACACTTCAGGTTATTTTCCAGGAGAACTTCCCCAACCTAGCAAGACAGACCAACATTCAAATTCAGGAAGTAGAGAGAACATCACTAAGATATTCCTCAAGAAGAACAACCCCAACACAACCAATCGTCAGATTCAGCAAGTTTGAAATGAAGGAAAAAATGTAAAAGCAGTGAGAGAAAGGTCAGGTTACCTACAAAGGGAAGCCCATCAGACTAACAGTGAATCTCTCTGCAGAAACCCTATAAGCCAGAAGAGAATGGGGGCCAATATTCAACATTCTTAAAGAAAAGAATTTTCAACCCAGAATTTCATATCTAGCTAAACTAAACTTCATAAGCAAAGGAGAAATAAAATCCTTTACAGACAAGCAAATGCTGAGGGATTTTCTCACCACCAGAGCTGCTTTACAAGAGGTCCTGAAGGAAGCACTAAATATCGGAAAGAAAGCTTGGTTCCAGTCACTGCAAAAGCATAACAAAATTTAAAGACCAATGACACTATGAAGAAACTGCAGCAACTAATATGCCAAATAACCAGCTAGCATCACGATGACGGTATCAACTTCACAAATAACAATATTAACCTTAAATGTAAATGGGCTAAATAACTCAATTAAAAGACATGGACTGGCAAATTAGATAAAGAGTCAAGACCCATTGGTGTGCTGTATTCAGAAGACCAATCTCACGTGCAAAAACACACATAGGCTCAAAATAAAGGGATGGAGGAAGATCTAACAAGCAAATGGAAAGCAAAATAATAATAATAATAATAAATAAAAAGCAGGGGTTTCAATCCTAGTCTCTGATAAAACAGACTTTAAACCAACAAAGATCAAAAAAGACAAAGAAGGGCATTACATAATGGTAAAGGGATCAATGCACCAAGAAGAACTAACTATCCTGAATATATATGCACCAAATACAGGACCACCCAGATTCATAAAGCAAGGTCTTAGAGACCTACAAAGAGACTTAGATTCCTACACATTCATAGTGGGACACTTTAACACCCCACTGTCAATATTAGATAGATCAACGAGAGAGAAAATTATAAAGGATATTCAAGACTTGAACTCAGCTCTGGACCAAGTGGACCTAATAGACATCTACAGAACTCTCCATCCCAAGTCAATAGAATATACATTCTTCTCAGTACCACATAGCACTTATTCTAAAATTGACTACATAATTGCAAGTAAAATGCTCCTCAGCAAATGTAAAACAACAGAAATCATAACAAACAGTCTCTCAGACCACAGTGCAATCAAATTAGAACTCAGGATTAAGAAACTCACTCAAAACTGCACAACTACATGGAAACTGAACAATCTGCTCCTGAATGACTATTGGGTAAATAATGAAATTAAGGCAGAAATAAATAAATTATTTGAAACCAGTGAGAACAAAGATACAATGTACCAGAATCTCTGGGATACATTTAAAGCAGTGCTTAGAGGGAAATTTATAGCACTAAATGCCCACAGGAGAAAGCAGGAAAGATCTAAAATCGACATCCTAACATCACAATTAAAAGAACTAGAGAAGCAAGAGCAAACAAATTCAAAAGCTAGCAGAAGACAAAAAATAACTAAGATCAGAGCAAAACTGAAGGAGATAGAGTCATGAAAAACCCTTCAAAAATCAGTGAATTCAGGAGCTGGTTTTTTGAAAGATTAACAAAATAGGTAGACTGCTAGCCATACTAATAAAGCAGAAAAGAGAGAAGAATCAAATGGACACAATAAAAAATCATAAAGGGGATATCACCACTGTTCCCACAGAAATACAAACTACCATCAGAGAATACTGTAAACACCTCTATGTAAATAAACTACCGAATCTAGAAGAAATTGATACATTCCTGGACACATACACCCTCACAAGACTGAATCAGGAAGAAGCTGATTCCCTGAATAGACCAATGACGAGTTCTGAAGTTGATGTAGACTCCCATACAATAATAGTGGGATACTTTAACAACCCACTGTGAGTATTAGACAGATCATTGAAACAGAAAATTAAGAAAGATATTCAGGGCTTGAATTCAGCCCTGGATCAAGTGGACTTGATAGATATCTATAGAAATCACTACCCTAAAACAACAGAATATAATTTTTCTTGGCACCACATGGAACTCATTCTAAAATTGATTACATAATTGGAAGTAAAACACTCCTCAGCAAATGCAAAATACTGAAATTATAACAGTCCCTCAGACCACAGTGCAACTAAACTGAAACTCAAGCTTAAGAAACTCATTCAAAACCACACAGCTACATGGAAATTGAACAACCTGCTCCTGAATGACTCCTGCGTAAGTAATGAAATTAAGGCAGAAATCAAGAAGTTCTTTGAAACTAATGAGAACAAAGAGACAGCATTCCAGAATCTCTGGCACATAGCTAAAGCAGTGTTCAGAGGGAAATTTATAGCACTAAATGGTCACATCAAAATCTAGAGAAATCTCAAATTGACATTCTAACATCACAACTAAAAGAACTAGACAACCAAGAGCAAACAACCCCCAAAACTACCAGAAGACAAGAAATAACCAAGATCAGAGTGGAGCTGATGAAGATAGAGACATGAAATACCCTTCAAAAAACAACAAATCCAGTTGCTGTTTTTTTGAAAAAAATAATCAGATAGATAGACCACTAGCTAGACTGACCAAGAAGAAAAGAGAAAGACTCAAACAGAAACAATAAAAAATGATAAAGGAGATATCACCACTGACCCGACAGAAATAAAAACAACCATCAGAGAATACTGTAAACAACTCTATGCAAATAAACTAGAAAATCAAGAAGAAAAGGATACATTCCTGGACATATACACACTCAAAAAACTGAACTAGGAAGAAGTTGAATCCCCGAATACATGAATAATGAGTTCTGAAATTGAGGCAGTAATAAATAGTCAACCAAAAAAGTCCAGGACCAGACAAATTTAGAGCTGAATTCTCCTGGAGGCACAAAGAGGAGCTGGTACCATTTCTTCTGAAACTATTCCAAACAATTAAAAAGGAGGGACTTCTCCCTAATTAACATTATGAGGACAGCATGATCCTGATACTAAAACCTGGCAGAGACACAACAAAAAAGAAAACTTCAGGTCAATATCCCTAATGAACATCAATGTGAAAATCCTCAATAAAGTAGTGGCAAACTGAATCCAGCAGCACATCAAAAAGCTTATCCACCACAATCAAGTCAGCTTCAACCCTGGGATGCAAGGCTGGTTCAACGTACACAAATCAATAAAGGTAATCCATCACATAAACAGAACTAAAGACAAAAACCACATGATTATTTCAATAGATGCAGAAAAGGCTGTTGGTAAAATTCAACATTCCCTCACGTTAAAAACTCTCAATAAACTAGGTATTGAAGAAATATGTCTCAAAATAATAAGGCCCATTTATGACAAACCCACAGTTAATATCATACTGAATGAGCAAAAGCTGGAAGCATTCCCCTTGAAAACTGGTACAAGACAAGAGTGCCCTCTCTCACCACTCCTATTCAATATAGTACTGGGAGTTCCAACCAGGGAAATCGGGCAAGAGAAAGAAATAAAGGGTATTCAAATAGGAAGAGAGGAAGTCAGATTGTCTCTATTTGTAGATGACGTGATCCCATATCTAGAAAACCCCATCATCTCAGCCCAAAATCTTAAACTGAAAAGCAACTTCAGCAAAATTTCAGGATACAAAATCAATGTTCCAAAACCACAAGCATCCCTATACACCAACAACAGACAAGCAGAGAGCCAAATCTTGAATAAACTCCCATTCTCAATTGCTACAAAGAGAATAAAATGCTTAGGAATACAGCTAACAAGGGAAGTAAGGGACCTCTTCAAGGAAAACAATAAACCACTGCTCAAGGAAATTAGAGAGGACAGAAACAAATGGAAAAACATTCCATGCTCTTGTGAAAATGGCTGTACTGCCCAAAATAATGAAAGTAACTTATACACTCAATGCTATTTCCATCAAATTACCTTTGACATTCTTCACAAAGTTAGAAAAACAATTTTAAAATTCATATTGAACCAAAAAGAGCCCATATAGCCAAGGCAATTCCAACCAAAAATAATAAAGCTGGAGACATCACACTACAAAGAATAAAGCTGGAGGTATCATGCTACCTGAATTCAAGCTATACTACAAGGCTACAGTAACCAAAATAGAATGGTACTGGTACTAAAACAGACACATAGTCCAATAGAACAGAAAAGAGAATTCAGAAATAAGACCGCACATCTACAACCATCTGATGTTTGACAGATCTGACAAAAACAAGCAATGGAGAAAGGATCTCATGTTTAATAAATAGTGCTGGGAGAACCAGCTAACATTATGCAGAAAATTGAAACTGGACCCCTTCCTTACACCTTATCCAAAAATTAACTCAAGATGGATTAAAGACTTATTTGTAAAACTCAAAACTATAAAAACTCTGGAAGAAAATCTAGGCAATATCATTCAGGACATAGGCATGGGCAAAGATTTCATGATACAAATGTCAAAAGTAATTGCAACAAAAGCAAAAATTGACAAATGAGATTTAATTAAACTAAAGAGCATCTGCACAGTAAAAGAAACTATCATCAGAGCGAACAGACAACTTACAAAATGGGAGAAAATTTTTGTAATCTATCTATTTGACAAAGGTCTAATATCCAGAGTCTACAAGGAACTTAAACAAATTAATAATAGCAAAACGTAACCTCTTACCAGCTTTAAAAACTATCGACCATTTACTATATTTATTTTAGCTATTTCTCCCTCTAGTTTGTAATGTCTTATGGCAAATTTCAAGCATACAATGTTCTAACTAATGTTGATATGTTTGGATAATTTTGTCATAATTTTAATTGCTCTGTAAACATCTGACAAATTATATAGATAACCTTGGGATCATTTTGAAGTGTTTTATATATATATATAATCTCCTAAATATATTGGAATAAATTAAGCAAAGCAGTCCCAGAAACATTTTTCTATCAGGTATGCTTACTAGGCTGAGAAATGAAGGCAGGCCCCTCAACCACCATTTTATAAGTTATTTAAAATGAGACTATCAGAAACACTTGAAATTACATGCTAAGAACAAATCCCTATGAGCAAAGCAGTGTGTTGCAATGAGGGTATTACATAGGAATTACACTTTCATAATTTTATTATCTTTATAGAAAATTTATCCCAAGTTTTCACATTACCACATTGAAATGCCAGAAAATTTTCCTCTCAGCATGCAGACTCATAGAAACACAGTATAGAACTTGATAATTTCCCCTGAAAATGCTTACTTGCTGAGACACCAAATGACTGAAGTGGTTTGTTAATCATGTTCAGCTTTCACGACTTAGAAAATCATTTTCTTCCCTTCACCTTCCTCATCAAATATATATATATATATATTTATATTTATAAAAGAAATTTTAAAAATGATTTTATATAAAATTATATAAAATCATATAATATGTAAAATCATATATATAGCATATATATAAAGTAACCATCAACACATTAAAGTATGTAAAATTTCATAATTTTATGTTTAAAGATGACAAAACTATGTCAATTATGGATTTCCTTGGGGCATTTTAGTTTGTAATTTAGCGATTTAGAGTTGTGACACCATTTAGTAAACAGATTTGGATGGCTACTTTGTTCATACAATGATTATATTGTCAGGCTCTTTCAGCTTTTGCATCATATGGAGATAACTAGGATTGTTCTATGAGAAGCTCAGTGGGAGTACAATATAGTAAGTCGCTCTGGGGAAGAAACATATCTTATTAGACTTTTTATCCCTTAAAAAATAATACGTTTAGGACTTCAGTTTTAGTAGTAATAGAAATTAATAGCTAGCATTCATCGAGCTCTTACTGTACTAAAACATTTACATGTATAACTTCATGTAAAACAGTAATCTTATAAACTAAGTACTATTATTACCTTTTATACATCATATGGTATTTGAAACATCACTGCTGGTGAAAATTTGTGAATAAATCAATGAATATGTTGACGAAGTAATCATCTCTAGAAAGTTTTTGGAAAATATTTTGTCTTTCCTAAGTAAATTATTTTATCAACTGCCTGCCTTAGAAGCATATGCTTCTAATTCATAGCCTAGAATATCCTAGAATATTCTAATTTTTATCCTAGGATGAAAATGCAATGAAGAATGTTGCAGTTGTTTATTTTGTGTTTCTAAATGTAAAATCACAACTGAGTTGAGTGACACACAATTTATTATTATTATGTTGGTAACTTTCAAATCTCTGAATTGATTTTGCAGTCTTATTATCAAAATCACGACATTCTTGTTACGTAAAGTGATGACAATGAAATCTACTGCCCTGTATTTTTTTCTATGTTCTCTTTTTCTTTCTCTGTGGACTTAGGAGTTTTGGATTCAAACCTCCGATTATTCTAAAATTGATAAGGAGAAATCTGTGTTGTAGAAACCATATTGCCTTGATCTGTAATTGAATCTCCCTCAGAATTTTGTGATAAAATTGATCCAGCCCAATTAAGTCAGGCAGATACTACTTCTCTATTGTCTGCCTTTGAGGTCTCTACTCAAGCTTATCGTTTCCATTGGTGTTATTCCAGCTTGTGTAACATTTTTTTGTGTGTGTGACTGATGTAAGGCTTAAATTCTTTTTCAAATACTGCTGAACAAATATAAGTATAGTATATGTATCACATTACCTTTTTTCTAGTTTTAAAAATGATACCTGCTCATTGTAAAAACTTAAACTTATAAAACTCATATTAATACATTTAAAATCACTAGGAATCTTGCAACTTATCAATACTTTGTATTATTGTTTGTGTGTAAACTCTTTTTCCTTTGAGCGTGTTTGTGTTTGTATCTATGTTTACATTTATATACTATCACACTGCACATGTTATTTTTGTTTGTTTTAACGCCACGAACATTTTCTGTCCTCGGTGAGTATTATTGTTCAACATGGTATTTAATGATTGTATAGTATGGTACTCTTTGGGTGTATAATCCAATCTCATTGTTGAATATTTAGGGTTTTTCACCATTTTCCTTTTAAAAACAACACTGATCAACATCCTTCTATATAAATTTCTTTTTTGGAAGTAATTTTATGGGTCAAAATATGAGAAACATGTTCAAACTTTTGTATAAACACCTTTAGAAGCACTATTTTAAAAATAGTGCATTAGTAACATTACATTTATTTAACAACATTTTATATACATGAACAGCTTCAGGTGTCTGGACTTATGTTTAGATTGGAGATTTTACTCCTTGTAGTTCACCCTTTCTAAAAGAAATTTCTGTTCTTGTCTTTCTCATATACTCTCAATTCCATGATTTCTAGCGTAGTTCTCTCTAGAGATAAACACTTCCCTTTCCAAGTTATCTTTTGACTTGATAAAAATTATCATTCTTCCATCTCTACCTTCTTACTCCATTTATGTAGCAGAATTTTGCTGTTAGTAAGCAGGATGCTTAACATATTCCAAGCAAAATACTCTCTATTCAGGTATTTCCTTGGACAAACTTAAAATAAATCCTGAAGTTGCTAATGTAAACATCTCTTTGTTATGCATTTCTTGCCTTGTAGCCAAAATTATTTTTTTTTGTTTTACATTTTTCTAGGCAAAGTCTAGACTACAAAGTAAGAATCTCTGGTTCTATATCTTCACAGCAAACAATATTTTGACAAAACCACTAACTGAAGACTCTTAAGGCTGGAAGTCTGCAAACAAATTTGCAGTTAACAGCCTGTTACTTCCTTAAGCTTATGCTGTGAATGTATATTAATGAATTTATATAAATCATGTTGTTTAGGATTATTAATCATTTGACCAAAATGCTCTAGGTCAAGTTACTCCAGCAATAAATTTCACGAATTGGTCCACTTAATGATTCAACAGATTCCGCCAGTGATTTGTTAAGACCTTATGATGAATTCAGTACTAGACTTAGCATCTTCACACAAAATATTCTCACAACATTCTAATATGTTGTGACAGACAAGATTGTATCCAATTTACAGATGAGGAAATGGAAGCTCAATGAGCTTAAGTATTTTGCCAATGTGACAATTAAAAAGGATAAAGCTAGGATTTGAGCACAGGTCTTCCAACTTTAAAGTTACTACTCTGTTTATTTCCCTTCACACAAATTATTTTATTCATTTGTGGCTTATTTTCAAGAAACATGTACTAAATTTTAACTTGTTGCAAGCCATGCACTTAGCAATGGGAAATGATAATAAGATAAATAAGTAAATAAATATGTAGTAAAATAACATGAGTTACAACTTTTTGGAGCTGTCTAATGGATGGCGCAAATTACTAAACAAAATGTAACACAAATATTCCTTAGAAAGAAGGAAAATGATACACATCAGAAATGCATATCTATATAAAGAAAGGAAGAATATCACAGCAGGATTATTGAAGGTAAAATAAAATTTTTTTATCTGAATGATCTAACAGACAACAGTTTGTTCAAAATCGTAATAGTTGCAACAATGTATTTTATTATATGCATGTGCTTACGTAGGCTTACCTATAAGTGAAATAAATGATAGCAAAGATGCAAGAGATGGGAGTGAGGAATTAGGAATATTTTGTTATTATAAGGTACTTGTAGCACCTGTGAGGCAGTATAGCGTTATTTGAAAGTGGACTTGAATTAGTAGTAAATATATATGACAATGCTAGGGCAACCACTCAAATGATATTCTTAAAGTTTTATTGATTCACAGAGAGGAGAGAGATTGAAACAATATAAAATGCTCAGTTAAAACCACAAAAGGAAGCTAAGAATGAAAGGCTAAAATAGGAACAAAGAACAAGATAACAAATAGAATACAGTAACAAATATAGGAGTTATTAATCCAAATATATCAATAATTATTTTTGAAACCATGCAGATTTTAAAAAGTTTACTTATGAAAGAATGAGTGCCATCATTATGGAAGCATAAACCAAGAAGGAAGAAGAACACAGTATCCACACACAGGGAATTCAACACAAGAAAGAAAGGAAATGAATTCCAAGCTTGATAGTGAAGGGAGATCCAAGTCACCTGGGTGGCTGACAGAGAAAAAGATCGTTTGCAGGTATTTTCAAAAGGATGTTTTTCTGAAAGTATAGGCATTCTGGCAATTTGAGGAAATAACAACTTCTTATGTTGAATTGTTGGTATCAACCTTAAATCCTTGAAAATTGAAAATTAATATGATAGGTAGCATTATTTAACACTTATAGTGCTTGTTAAATGCTTGGCACTGTTTCAAGTGCTTTACACATATTAATTTTACATATATTAATTTATTTAAATCTCATTTAATCATATAATATAGATATCAGTTTTAACCCGGAGACATTACACTGACAGGACAAATTCCCAGCTACCTAGTGGCAGAACTAGGATTTAAACTCAGGAAGTTCATTTTCAGAATCTGTGTTCTGAACCACTATGTATCTGCCACTCATCCAATAACAGATGGTTCTGAAATTTTCCCTATTATGAGAATTTAGTCAGAAAGTTTTTTACTTTCTAATTCTGGACTGCCTAGTGGGCCTGAAAGTTAAGGTTGTGACTTTCTGCCCTATCCTTATGAAAAATGTAAAAATTTAGTCTTCTCATTCGGTTTCAGCAGAAATGTTATATATATATATAACATTTTTGTTGTATATGTTATTATATATAATATATAAATATATAATATAACATATTTAATTAAAGTCATCATAAGGTCATAAATACATATTTAATTAAATTATATAAATATAATTTATATAATATACTCAATAATATACTCAATTCATCATGTCATAAATATATATTTAATTAAATTATATAAATATATAATATAAATTTCTGCTAATGTTTTATATCTATGAAAATATATACTTTATAGTATTCCATTTATATATATTTTATATAATATATGTTATAAATATATAATATATATTTATATATTATATATTTGTATTATATAAATGTTATACATATATAAAATATATATTTATATCTACCTATATACATATATTGCCATCAATATTAAAAAGAGGGAAATATAGTAAGTGCTGCTGAATTCCAGGCATGGTTTCATAAGATAGCAGGATAGCAGGATGTTATACTGCTCCCTGTCTAACACTGCATTTCAATTTTAAGCATTTAAGAATCTCTATTACAGATTAACCAGTTGTTAGAACAAAGCCATTCTATACTTTGCTATTAGGGTTCAAGCTATATTTGCTTTATAAGGGGTCCACAGTCCAGTGTTAAAGCCATGGTATAATATATGTCTTTACCTGTAGTTCAAATTAGCTGGGAGAGCACTTTATCGAATATATAAACCTAACTTGGGCTGCATACATCTCTAACTGGCTCTGTCAACTTATGAGATGGTTTAGCAACACGTCTATGCCTCTAGAGAGTATTAATGGGTGTAATAATAATACTCTACTCAAAGGTTACTTTATGGCTTTCATGAAGCTCAATACACATTGATGGATTATGAAGTATTCAACAAATCACATGAGTAAGTGAATACTATTTTGGAGGGTGTGAAAAATGCTGAGAAATAATATAGCAGACAAAAAATATTATCACAAGGATTTTTCTTGCCCTGATGAAATTCACATTTTGATGAGGATGACAGATTAATAGAACACAATTGCAAAGCAACTTGAAAATTGCTAAAATAATGGTAAGTGCCAACGTCTATGAGGACACCTTGACTCTATGTTTCCTTACTACTGATATTCCATTCACTCTCCTAGTTACCACTTTCACCATCTTCTTTTCTCAAATTCCCAATACCTGCCAGCCATCCCACTCTGGCAACTGATAAATTTCCTTTATAATTCACTTTAAAACAAAAATATCACCATATCACATCATCTACAGCATCTGCATCCACGTGCTCAGTAATTCCCTCCACTTTTATCAATGAACTACATAGGACTAAATTTAAAGCCAGTCCTCGGCATGGGCACTAGATCTTATCCTTTCTCACATCAAATAACACATTATTCTAGTAGCTTTCATCCATCTCTTTCCTACCTTACCACTTTTCCCTCTCTATTGGGTCATTCTTGGAAACATAAAGCTTCCTGTTGTTTCTCCACTTCTCTCCCCTTGCTTACAAACAGCACCCTTTATTGAAGCACTTTACCAAACAGCCTGATTTATTTTCTTTGCAACAAGAGTCCTCAAAAGAATTATCTATATTCACTCTTTCTAATGTCTCCCTCTTTATTGTTTCTTCAACAAGCTCCAAGCAGGCTCTGGTCCCTAACCATTCCGCTGAAACTGCACTCATCACTATTGACCTTGCTTTGCTGAATCCAGTGAAGGAGACTGGAGCTATTCACACACAGCATTTGGCATAACCTGACTCTTTTTCCTAAAAACTCATCTTCATTTGACTTCCAGATTGGTTTCATTTTCTCCTTCTCACTTTTCTTGGCCCACTCCTGCTCATCTCTTATATCTTAATTTTGGACCCCTCTCTCCTCCATCCACATTTAGTACTTGCTCCCCTTCAGTTCTCTATGAAAGCTTATATCCACATCCTATTGTCTCATCCTGACTCATAGTTATGCCTATCATGTGTATAAGATAACTTCCAAATCTGTATCTCCACTCAGGACCTCTCACTCGACCTCTGGCACAGAAACACATTTATTTTAAAGCTAAGGAAGCTTAAGCTTTGGCTACTCACTTGCATGCATCCCTCTCAGGGATCTGGGTAGCAGCCTAGCAATATGATTTTATAGGCAACCATTTTTGTAAAATACACAAAAGAATTTATGCAAGGGCAATTTGTCAGGATACTGAGTATCCTTCTCTCGATCCTTTCCCCTTGTTCTTTGGCACTGGAATGGCCATTGGCATTTTGGGAATATAGGCAATGGGATATTGAACTAGCAGTGGGCCTCTGTCATCATGCAGGTTGCCTTTTGGGCATGTGTGACACAGACCTGTTGCAGTACTGTAACTAGCAAGTATATCTGTTTGTGCGTGGGAGTGTGGAGGAAAGTAGAAAAAAGAGGCAGAATGTAGAGTTCATATATTCACAAAAAATAAGCTGACTGTTTCAGTAACATATTGTGAAGGAGTTTGTCTGCCAGCTTGAAGCAAATAAAAAAATAATAGGCTAGAAAGTTACCAGAAAATTTAGTAGTTTGCTACACACGGAGAGCTTTTCTCAGTGCTATAGCAATAGAGGGGCTTTTGTATTTCTGGAATGCAACTATCCTTCTGTAACAATTAAATATCTGTGAACACATAGAATTTGAGAGAATTCAAAGGCTTATACATACAAATGCTCAGTATCTGATGAGAAGATGTAATACATTCAACATATTCATGATACATTTATCAATTTATTCAATTATTAAACAACTATTAATTGCATGCCCGCTATGTTCAATGTGCCATGAATATATGATGGTGTGCCCACACATGTCTGCCAAAGAGTTTATAATCCAGTTAAGATGACACAATATAGAATAGAAGTAATACAAGGTAATACATAAAAGTAGTTACATCTCAAATGTAGGCCCATATATGGCAATAAAGCAAAAAGCCCCTGGGATAAAGTGAATTGAATTGCTTAACTGTAGGAGGGGAGCTGAAGAGAGGGAGAGTAGTGGGAGGTTTATTAATAAGGCAGGTAGGGCAAGAGCACACAGGACTTTTTTTTTTAATAAATGAGTCTTCCTTAATAGTTATATAAAAACATATAAAATGTACTTTTTATAAAAATAAAACACTTTCAAAAATTAGGTCACCAAACAAGTTATTTATCTAAAGTAAGTTTTCTGTTTCAGAAAACAGTTTGCTTTAAATATCGAGAAGTGTTAAGAATATCAATTTAACTATTTTAAGAATAAACAAAAATGATAATTAAAAATCGCATGCTGTAAAGAGAGTTTTTCCTTTACTTTTTATAGGAAAATAAAAGGATGTATGAATGTTCCCAAGATGGTAAGAGTCTTCCATTGGAAAGAGAGTGAGGATTTTGTTAGCATGTATCTTCTATGAAAAAAATTAAAAGATCAGCAGTTGAATTCATATCACATTTTTTTCACTAACATTCAATTGTTACTCATTCCTCTGTCCTGTCTTTGAGTAAAGAATTAAAGACATAATCCACACAGTGTCTATTAATAGACACTCCGTCTCAAAAAAAAAGAAAAAAAAAAAAAAAGAAGAAGAAGAAGAAAGAAAATGCAGCCGGTGGCTTAAATACATAGAGAAATTATTTGAAAAGAAATTAAAAATAAGTAATTGACTATACATCCTTCACAAGATTTATATTCTAAGATCAAATATATCTTTAAAAACTTATAAATCTGTTTTAATAATCATGTTAATATTAATATCATTACAACATTAGCATATTGGTTTTACAAGTATATGTACATATGCACACACATGCGTATGGTAAAGAAATTATGTTAGGCTGCGCGCGGTGGCTCACGCCTGTAATCCCAGCACTTTGGGAGGTCGAGGCGGGCGGATCACGAGGTCAGGAGCTCGAGACCATCTTGGCTAACACAGTGAAACCCCGTCTCTACTAAAAAAAATATATAAAAAATTAGCCGGGCATGGTGGCGGCTGTAGTTCCAGCTACTCGGAAGGCTGAGGCAGGAGAATGGCGTGAACCTGGGAAGTGGAGCTTGCAGTGAGCCGAGATCGCGCCACTGCACTCCAGCCTGGGCGACAGTGAGACTCCATCTCAAAAAAAAAAAAGAAATTATGTTGATATCATTAGTGTGTTGGTTTCTTGCTGCAACCAATTACCTGAAATTTCGAGGTTTAAAAGGACAAAAATGTATTATCTTATAGTTCTAGAAGTAAGAAATATCAATTGGGTCCACAGGGCTCTGGAGGCTCGAGGACAGAATCTCTTTCCTTGCTTTTTCCAGCTCAAGAGGATATCAACTTTCTTTGGGTCATGGCCACATTAATATTGTGCTTTGTAAATATTATTTTCCACTAAAAGAACTAAAGCTTCTTAGAGAAATGGTTGATTCCAGTTCTAGGACAAGAAACAAACAAGAAAAGTTTTGCCTCACTAGAAAGAAAAACAAAACAAAAAACAACTGGTATTCATGTCTAAAGAGGAGAGGAACCAGCTTGAAGAGTCTTCCACTTGCCAAAGATAGTACAGTTTAAACATCAATGAAAATAGCAACTACAGTGGATTGAAAGTTACCAAAATATGTTAAAGATCTCTGAGTTCATAATAGTAAAAACAGAACTTTTATTGGTCACTAGGATAGGAAGGAATCAACAGATTTTTCTAGAAACTGGGAAACAGAAATGATCAAGCATTTATCCTACCTTTTCCAGCACAAATGTCCTTTAGGGTAACCAAAAAACTGAAAGAATTCGTTCTGTATGTAAAAATTGCAGCCGATAAAGGAAGGGGATATAATAGAATTCAATTCACTATTTTACCACTCAATGAAATAGAGGATTTAAGAAATGATCATCAATAGGCTGTTTAAAACATTAGATGAAAAGCTGTTGGGAAACTATGTTAGACATATCAGAAATTTGAATCCAATAATCAATAATCAGAAAGAGAGACAATCAGACAATATTGTAATTATTCTGAAGTAACTTTGACAATATCATGAGCCTGAATCTGATCAAGGTTACAGATTCAACTGGCAGCTTAAGGGAACACAGAAGATAATCATATTAAAAACACAGCATGGGGTCTCCTCTACCCAGTTTTTATGTGAGCAAGGCTGAACAGCACCTGGGCTTCAAATGTGTGCATGTGAATTAAGTTCAGTTAGTAAGAGTCACAGTGATGGTTTAGAGATACGATTATGTGCAGAGCAAAAATAACAAGAGGACTTTTGCTGAAACTATTACAAAAGAGATGCTTCTTTCCCTGAGTTTGGTAAAAGGTAAAAGAAATAAAAAGTGAAAAAGATTTTTAAAAGGGTACTTGAGTTGCTTTTGCCTTTCTTTGCCACAAATGGAAAAAATATCTGCCTGAAATTGAAGCCATAACAGATTGCAGCAGAGGCAAGAAGAAAAAGAGATCGAAACATGATGCTCCTTTGGAATACCTGGATGTATATGTGCATGAAGCCAAAACGCCACTGGAATTTTTTATTAGTTTAAGCAATACAGTTCTCTCTCACACACACTTTCTCTCTCTCTTTCTCTTTCAATTCAAGTTTGAGTTGGGTTTCTCTCACTTACTATGTGCCAGGCAGTGTGATGGGTGTTATACACATACATTTTTAGAGGCCGCAGTGAAGGTGTCAGCAACATTTGCTTTTACAACAGAAGTCCCTATAATATGCCAGCCAGGCATATAATAACCTGGTTTAAGTCTTGGAAAGACATTTTGACAAATTTTCATTACCCCATTAAATATACTATTAAGAACTCTGTGAAAATCAGTAGAAGTTAATTCATGTCCTTGGTAGTCACATCAAAGAGAAAATAGAATATCGAACTAGAACAGAGTCCATCTTCCACCCAGAACAGAAGATAACAGAACATTATCTACATTTTGGATAATGGCCACCCAACTGTCACTTGAATTATTTTGGTCATGGGACAGTCCCTACTTTTTTGAAGTGGTTTTAGCCTATGAAACATATGAGTAAATATTTTGATTATGTTTGTGTTTTCAAGCATCCCACATAAAGTTTTCCAGTCTTCATATCTACGTATAGATATTCAGGATCTGGGAAGATTTGGGAAATTAAATAATAAGGTACTATCAAGCCATAAATATACAAGGCTACTGAAGTTGACCTGAAACACCTGAGTTAGGTATGAATAATACAAGTAAATAAGAGTTGTTTGAGAATCAAAGAAAGGGAGCAGTATACAGTTTGAAACTTCCTGTTTATCCAGCACTATTTTTATTGGATGACATGCCAATGAAGTAACATTTAACCATGGTATGTTTAACATGCCATTTACCATCTGGCTTGAAGGTTCTTGTATTCCAGCTATCAGTTAAAGATCTGAGTTTGTTTTGCCCCTTACTAACTATGCTTAAGTTAGATTTCTTTTATCTTAGACATATGAAGTTAATTCTATCAACCCACGCCTGGAGCTTTATATCTACCCCTCGTGACTTCCATAAGTGAACAATAGAAATCCTTTTCTTTCTTATCTTTTCAACTAATATACATTGTATCGCTTCTGGTTTTATGTTTTTCAGAAAATTGATGAACATGTATTCCATGTTTTATATTCAGGTACAACATTAATTAATGTCGGGGATATGTAGGAACAAGAATGTTTCTATGAGAAAACACAAAAACATAACTAAATTTTCATGCATCCACTAATTAACCCTTTTGGAATGGTTATTTCAGTAATTCTAAATTAATTTAACAGAATTTCTATTCTGCAACGTTTCTCCACCTTGACCACAGAAAAACATGATAGGCCTTGTCAAATTCTTGGAGAAAATGAGTACACTCTATATTTAGGATTCTCCCGGCATACTCATGTCAGGAAATGAGCTTAGTTTACATCACTGGGACTTATTCTGGGGAAGCCCTTGCTATCTTCTGATATTTCAATGGAATAGACATTTATTATTGTGTAATATTTAAATCACCCATTTGAAAATTGTCTAGCATGGGTGTTATATTTACTTGTCTACATTTTCTAGATATGTATCTTTATATAATTTATGTTTATTTTTTAAAATTTAGATTTTTTGACCTCCAAAAGTTATCTTTTATATCCAGTTCTTGAATATTATCTACCAGTGATATACTATCATATATGTCTTTCAATAGTTTTATTGTATATAATTTGCTTAAGTCTAGATACTGATTTCATTTGGTTATACACCTCATTTCTTACATACCCATCTAGGATAGTATCATGTTCTTAATCATTTTTTCTTATATTCTCATTGAGGTAATTTTCTTATGCGAGGATATCAAAACCAATGCTGAGTTAAACAGCTATCTATCAGGAGAGCATCCATCATAAGTAGTAGAAATGTAGGAAAAGCAAGGTATCTGAAGGCCCAGAGGAAAAATAAGTTGCCAGTACTGAGACTTTAAATCACATGGTAATAACACAGAACAGTTAACAAGAATGGTTATTTGGAGAGTTTTCAAACGATTGTTCATTTTACTCAAATGGAGTTATATTATATGCCCTTCTCTGTACCTTGCTTTTCTCACTCAAAATCCTATCCCTGTAATCCCTATGGTTGAACTGCATTCAAAAATCTATTTTCTGAAAAAAGGCTCTTAGAATTCTATAATATAAATGTAATATATTTTATTTAACTGTACCATTATTTTGCTATCTACCTTTGTTCACTTATAATAATAAGTGATATAAACAAATATTATTTTTCATATCTGTACCTACTACTACTTTTATTTCCATAGGATTGACTTTCAAAAGTAAGGTTGCTGGATCAAATGGTATCCCTATTTTTACTTTAAATAACTATTGACAGTTTGCTTTCCAAACATCTGTAGCAATTCACATTTCCAGCAGCAAAGTGTGAAAATACTATTGTCCTCTCATATCAACCAGCCACAATTGCTGTCACTCTTTTAATATTTTCCAATTTAATCTTAAAGAGGTTGAACTTCATTATGGATTTAAAATTTACTTTCCCCTAAATACTACTGAGACAGAGGACATTTTAATAAATGTATTGGCTGTTTGAATTTAATCATCTATGGATTATTGAAACATTTTGGCTATTTTTATTGGGTTATTCTTAGTATTTACATTTTAAATTTGTCAAGTGTCTGGTAAATATTTTCTTCAAATTATAATTTATCTTTATTTGGTTTGTGATATATTTTACCTTATTCTAATATTATTATTAATTTTAACAAATAAGACAATCATGGAACTCTTTCATGTTACAGTTTCTGAGTTTCCAATTTTGATTAAGAAGGGCTGCCTAACTCAAGGTTATACATATATTCTCCTAAGTTTAAGATTTATTATTTTACATTTTTATGTAAAAACTTTTATAAGGCTTGAATTCTCTATAGTTTAATGTCTGAAGAAAAGATTCAATGATATATCCTGTTTCATGGATAGCAATGTATACCAGCATTGTTAAAAATAAATTCTTTGCTTTTTGAATTGAAATAACTTTTTCATATATTTAACTCCCGTAACACTTGGTTCTATTTCTGGGTTCCATATCTACTTACATATTTTTCTTTTTAAATTTCAATTCTAAAATATTTTGACTATGTGGAGTCATGTATGTATTAAGGTAATGCAATGCCCCCACCCCAGGATAATTGCCTTGGTTATTATCAGATAATTATGCTTTCCTAATCTTTAAGATAATTTTATAATTAAAAAGTTCCGGCTAAGATTTTAAATGGAATTACTTCTAAATTTATGTATTTGCTTTAAGGTCATTGACAATTCTTATACAAAGTGTGTTACCTAAGAAAAAGAAACATGCTTCTATTTGTAATTTTTTTATTGTATGTCCTTCAATATGATTCCATGATTTTCTTTATACGCATTCTATGCTTTTCTCATTAAATTTGTGCTTAAGCACCTTTTAATTGTCATTGCTATTGTGAATTGAATAGTTCCTTTCCAATTTTTAGCTTCTTATTACTCATAGATCTATTTTCTATAAACCTGCCTTTCAAAGTTTCATAATAATTTTCCATAATTTTAGCAGTCTCTTGAATTTTCTCTTTTGATTTTAAGGAAAAGACTTAAAATGCATTTTCTCATTCCAAATATTTTCATTGATTATTTAAATTTCATTTCTTTTTTTTTTTCTTCTTCTTTTTATAAAGACAGGTTCTCACTTGAACTCCTAGGCTCAAGGGATCCTCCCACCTCAGCACTCCATAGTGCTGGGATTACAGGCATGAGTCACTGCACCTGGCCTTAAATGTCTTATTGAAACCCACATAATATTAAATATGCCATGTTTGCTAAATGAGAAGTGAATAAATATTGTGGCAAAGTTTGCTCAGGAGATAACTAGATAATGCTGAGGTTTGAGTGTTATGTTCTTTCAACTTCAGGCCTTGAGTCAAGTTTCCCACAAGCTCACTTCTGTAAGTTTCTAAGTATATTCTAGGTGTTGGCAGCATACAATAGCAACACCATCCTCACAAGTAGGTGGTTCTGAATATCAACCTTCTTTTTCTAAAACATGTATTTTGTGTGCTTGGAGTGAGAACCCGGGCAACTAAATCCTGATCACACTCCTTCCTTTCCCCTAATGCTTCACCGTGAGTCCAGTCCATGTGCCAGGACTTGGTGTCCTTCTTTCCTGTTTCTGCTGGATGCAGTGGCTCCTGAAGATCTTAGCCAGACACTATAACCAAAATCACACAGTAGGTCTGCCCTACTTCCCAACAACAACTACAAGCCTCACACCCAGCTCTAAATAAAAAAGAGGATCCTCGTTTGGCCCTGTGGATCATCAGCACCATTACTAAAGTACTCATAGCTATAGTCATGGTATAAATGAAACCTGCCTTTGACAGAGTCTGCAGGATATGGTAAGTTGAAATACTGCCATCCAAACTTTTCTATTCTCTGCAGACTAACTTTGCCTTAATCTGTAGTCTGTTCATTTTCCCATTTCCCACTAAGCCACCACCAAACCACTCCACATCCTGTAGTGTTTTTCCATGTAAGGTATGGATATATTTACGAATTCACATGAAAAATACATAAGGCAATAATCAAAATTAAAATTAAGTGATTACTAACCTCATCAATTGCTTACTGTAAGCCAGATATTTTTATAAATGTTTTATATGCATTAATTCATTTAATTCCTATAACCACCATATGAACTACCCATGTTTTACAAATGAGGAAATTAACTGACATACAGAGTAGGTTTCTCCTTTTGAAAAATGGACTTCTTTGTTTTCATTTATCAAACCTTATTTTCAGGCAACAAGTATTATTTCCAAAATCAGGATGGTATGTATGCATCCTTTCTGCTTGTTCCCATCACAGATTACTCTGAACTTTCAGTTTTTCTCAACACTTTTTAACAAGTCTTACCTAATTTGTGGCCAGCCTTTCCTGATGTTCTTAATATTTCGTGACACTCCTTGTTTCTCTTTTTTTTCCTAATTATGGCATTTCTTTTTTATATAATTTACTGCCTTTTATAATCCTGACTCATATGTAAACTTATTGTGAATTCATACTATTTATTTTATTTATTTCCTCACAGTGAATTGTATAATAAAACATGTATTCTACCATGTCGAGCCATGTTTCCTTTTAAGAGGCTCTTATTCTAGTATTACTTTGAAATCTACTTTGAAATAAATATTTTGCAACATCCTGAATTATGTTATGAATTTTATTCTGGAAGCTTTAGAGATAGTCTCTGTAGCCTGGGTATGTCAAAATTTCCATAAGATATGATTTGCTGTGAGTTATTTTTTGTTCATTGTACTGGACATTCAGTGAGTCCTTTCAATCAGGAAATGTCTATTTCCCAGGCCAGGGAAGTCTTTCTCTTCTTTTTAATAATACCGCCACCTTCAACCTTCGAACTCCTATCAGTCAAATGTTTGCTATCCTGCAAACATTTATTCTGTTTATTCTATTTCATTTATTTCTATTTTTTCTTCCTCTAGTTTTTATTATATTTCCCGGGAGTTGGGATTTTCTCTGGTATGTTTTTCTTTAAAACATACACTGTGGTAGTAACTTGGGTACTCAGGAGGCTTAAATGATTCTTATATAGAATCCCATTCTTATGCACGAATCCCGTTTGCAATCATCCTACTGCACCTCACGTTCCTAGATCCCTCACATCTCTGGCAGGGTTCTCCAGGGTGACTTATCTGGCAGCTCGTTTCATTCTTCCTCTGTGGACCCTGAGGTTTGACTATCCCTTTTCAGGCAATTATAATCATAATGTTTTCCATCATTATATATTGTGTTTTATATTTACACATGTTTCCTCATCTTGTTGAAGATGGAGTTGGTTCCTGTTTCATATTTTCCTTGAAATGTTAAAGTGATTTTTAAGTGAAGGTTGTCAAAACTATTAGAGATGCACCATTTTTGAATGACTATTTTTAGTCACCTCTTTCTTATCTACAGACTTTAGTTCATGCTATTTCCTCTTCAGGGAAAGACACATCTCCTTATGGCACCCTTTACTTCTCTATCTCAGCAATAACAACACTAGGTGGTTATTGACTAAATGCTTGTCTAACTACAAGAGTGTAGACCCCATGAGAACAAAGCTGTGCTATGTGTGCTGTTGCCTCCACTAGCACAGTATCACTCAATAAATATACCTTGAAAGGATAAATGTGTTTTCGTGACCTGATCCTTCATCCAAACATGGACCTGTAGAAGTAGAGAGGAGCTAGGTTGATGACTCTGGGCAAGATTTTTGTCATGTCTTGGATTCACACTCCAGAAAGACAGCATAAGAGCCAATTAGCCATGCCATCTCCACATATGGCTGTCACCATATGTCTCAGCAGAAAGTTACCAGACACAAATACACCATCATTTCTTGCCGGAATTGTAGCTATGTTTGTGCATCTCAAACGTGTTTGTTTAAGTTCAAAAATTTTATTATTGTTTATTGCTATTTTGTAAAACACCCCACTTAACCCTCTAGGAAAAGGTCCTTACACTTATTATTTATCTGGGAAATTGTTCTTACTCTTTTCATTTCTCCTCTGTTTCATGCCAACCTTCTAATGCTTTTTTTTGTTTTTTTTTTTAAATTAAACTCCCCTCTGCCGCCTCAGAAACCTTTTTCTCACCATATCTGCTACATTCTTGGAGTATTTCTCCCATCTAGTATAATAATTTCTTATTTTCTTCAATAAGTCAGTGTACAGAGAGGTTTCCTGAATGCTTTCTCCACTTTTACCTAGTCAGGAGGCCAGCCTCAAATTATAGTATTTGGAGTGGGACATAGACGCAAACAGAGAGATAAGCATAGTACATCCTCTAGTTTCCAGGAACAGTTCCACTTGTGCCCGTGTGAGTCTTTCTGACTATGCCTATCAATGAGTAATGTCTGATTATGTAGCAGCTATTAGAAAAGATGTTTTTAAACCTTTCACTTATTCCTTCCTAGTCCCCTAAATTGTTCTGAATGCGTTTGTCCATGTATGCCTATTTAACAAGCCTTGCTTTCCTCAACAAATACGTTAGCACACATGACCTTGCAGATCTGCATCAGCAACTTGGGAAAATTATCGCTTACCTGTAACAGTCTATTTGGTTGTGGCTACTCCTCAGGGCTTCTAGAAGATCAGCATTTTCTTGCACAACATTTTCCAAAACTAATCTCTCTCACCTGAGCTTCAAATTCTTTTATTATTTTCATCTTTTGGAAGCGGAATCTGAAAAACAGAAAGATTTACAATGGCCACCTGTTGCTATTTAATTGTCCTGCACTATTAAAATAGAGACTAACTCACAGGGATTCATGGATTTCCCCTTCAGCACTTCATCCACTACAAGTTATCACTGAGTGATAACAGAACAGACTGTGCTCACCTCAACAATCTCGCTGTTAGAGGGCTCATAGTTTGGCTTCTAAATAGACCTGGAGATGATTAAAGATTTATTCTCTATGTAATTTTTCTCACTGCTCCACCAAATTAGAAATGAGCTGACAGAAAGAGAAACCTGGTTAGTAAAATAAATAGGTTTTGTGAGTGTGAGTGTGTGTGCATATAAAGAAATAACCTTCTTTGCCCCAAATGATGATCCATCTGTTATTTAGAGAATATAGAGCGTGCATTTATTTATGTTCACATATTCTGTAAGAATCCCAGTAACCAAGGAAAATAAACTGTCTGCATCTTGCTTAACAACTTCGGGTTAAGGAAGCTGGCATTCGTTTTTCCTTTTTTAGGGCCCTTGTCTATCAAAGCCACTATCAAACTACTGTTGATGTGCCAAAAAGAAAGCAAAGAACCCCCAAGTGCCACCTCCTCTGTTTTTAGCCAATTGTCAAGTGCTACTGGGTGACAAAAGGAAAAAAATATCCTCTTAATCCCTGCAGTGTTAAGTTTATTTTCTAAAGTATAAGATTTTATTCCTCCTCTATTTTCAGGTAGAATCTCTGATATAGTTTGTCAGAAGGGGGATTGGGTTATGTTTCTCCTTAAAGTGCCAGGTAAGATTTTTAAAGCTGTGAATTTCCCAGGGTGATTATTTGTCTGATGGCATAAAATTTTCTTCCTACCTACTCTTCTTGCTGTTGCATATGTTGACTGACTTTACTCTTATCTACAGGTCCGTATAATCCTGTTCTTCTAAGCACTATCTTAGGGACTAGCGTTAGAATGTGTTGTGTATGCATGAAAAATGTAGAGCAACATTTCAAACACAATTTTGGACTTGTTGTCCTATGATTATCTACATTATATTGGGAGTGGGAAAGATCTATCTTTGGAAAAATGTTGTTTCTTCTTGCCCCATCCATGGCTTAACATGAAAAGTATGCAACTGGTATGCAACAAGAAAGAGAAAGAGCTTGCGCAGGGAAACTCCCCCTTATAAAACCATCAGATCTTGTGAGACTTATTCACTATCACAAGAACAGCATGGGAAAGACCTGCCCCCATGATTCAATTACCTCCCACCGGATACCTCCCACAACATGTGAGAATTCAAGATGAGATTTGAGTTGGGACACAGAGTCAAACCATATCATTCCACACCTGGCCACTCCAAATATCCTGTCTTTATATTTCAAAACAAATCATGCTATCCCAACAGTCCCCCAAAGTCTTAACTCATTTCAGCATTAACTCAAAAGTTCATAGTCCAAAGTCTTATCTGAGACAAGGCAAGAGGTCCTTCTGCCTTTACGCCTGTACAATCAAAAGTAAGTTTCTTGCCAGATACAATCGCGGTATTGGCATTGGGTAAATACAGCCATTTCAAATGAAAAAAAAAAATATTAAAAAAACGACCAAAACGAAGGGGTTACAGGCCCCACGCTAGTCTGAAATCCAGCAAGGAAGTCAAATCTTAAAGCTCAAAAATAATCTCCTTTGATTCCATGTCTCACATCCAGGTCATGTTGATGCAACAGGTGAGTTCCCATGGTCTTAGGCAGCTCCACCCCTGTGGCCTTGCAGGGTACAGCCTCCCTCCCAGCTGCTTTCACAGGCTGGTGTTGAGTCTCTGCAGCTTTTCCAGACACATGTTGCAAGCTGTCAGTGCATCTACCATTCTGAGGTCTGAAGGACAGTGGCCTGTTTCTCATAGCTCTACTAGGCAGTGCCCCAGTAGGGACTCTGTGTGGGGATTCTGACCCCACATTTCCTTTCCAAACTGCCCTAGCAGAGGTTCTCCATGAGGGACCCATCCCTGCAGCAAACTTCTGCTTGAGCATCCAGGAGTTTCCATACATCTTCTGAAATCTAGGTGGAGGTTCCCAAACCTCAATTCTTGACATCTGTGCACCTGCAGGCTCAACACCATGTGGAAGGTTCCAAGGCTTGGGATTTGCCCCCTCTGAAGCCATAACCTGAGTACTACATTGACCCCTTTCAGCCATGCTGGAGCTGCTGGGATGCAGGGTACAAAGTCCCTAAGCTGCACACAGCAAGAGACCCTGGGCCCGGCCCCCTAGGTCTCCAGGCCTGTGATTGGAGGGGCTGCTGTGAATACCTTGGACATGCCCTGGAGACATTTCCCCATTGTCTTGGGGATAAACATTTAGCTTCTCATTACTTATGCAAATTTCTGCAGCCAGCTTGAATTTCTCCTCAGAAAATGGGATTTTCATATCTATTGTATTGTCAGGCTGCACGTTTTTTGAACTTTTATCCTTTGCTTACCTTATGAAGCTGAATGTCCTTAACAGCACCCAAGTAACCTCTTGAATGCTTTGCTGCTTAAAAATTTCTTCCACCAGATACCCTAAATCATCTTTCTCAAGTTCAAAGTTCCATAAATCTCTAGGGCAGGGGGAAAATGCCACCAGTCTCTTTGCTAAACCATAACAAAAGTCACCTTTGATCTGGTTCCCAACAAATTCCTCATCTCCATCTGAGACCAGCTCAGCCTAGATTTCGTTGTTCATATCACTATCAGCACTTTGATCAAAGCCATCCAACAAGTCTCTAGGGAATTGACATTTTCTCACGTTTTCCTGTCTTCTTCTGAGTGGTCCAAACTGTTCTAACCTCTGCGTGTTACACAGTTCCAAATCACTTCTACATTTCTGGGTGTCTTTTCAGCAGCACCTCACTCCTGATATCAATTAGTTCATGTTCACGTGGCTGATAAAGGCCTACCCAAGATTGGACAATTTACAAAAGAAAGAGTTTTGATGGGCTTACAGTTCCATGTGGCTGGTGAGGCCTCACAATCATGACAGGAGGCAAGCAGGAGAAAGTCACATCTTGGATGGATGGCAGCAGGCAAAGAGAGAGCATCTGAGCAGAGAAATTCCCCCTTATAAAACCATCAGATCTCGTGAGACTTATTTGCTATCATGAGAACAGCACAGGAAAGACCTGCCCCCATGATTCAATTATCTCCCACCAGGTACCTCCCACAACAGATAGGAATTCAAGATGAGATTTGTGTGGGGATGCAGCCAAACCATATCAGCAGGGTTATAATTAGTTATTAGATTTACAGTTGTCAGCCAGGTGTGGTAGTTCATGCTTGGAATCCCAGCACTTTTGGAGGCTGAGACAGGTGGATCACTTGAGGTCAGGAGTTTGAGACCACCCTAGCAAACATAGTAAAATCCCATCTCTACTAAAAATACAAAAATTAGCCAGGCGTGGTGGCGCGTGCCTGTAATTCCAGTTACTCAGGAGGCTGAGGCATGAGAATTGCTTGAACCTGGGAAGCGGAGGTTGCAGTGAGTTGAGATAGTGCCACTGCACTCCAGCCTGAGTGACAGAATGAGACACTCTCTCAAAAAAGAAAAAAAAAAAAAAAATTACAGTTGTCCTCAACTGAGTGATGTAGAAATGCATATTGGAATTCCAGCAAAATATTCCTGGATTGGTGAAGTCTTTCACCAGGAAGAGTGCTTATGGCTATTTGGCAAATTCTTTCACAACTACCCTGTCAAGGTGTTTGTCCAGTTTCTTCCTCAATTTCTCCTAAGGTAGGAGGCTTACTGCTTCTTGAGGCAACCAACAATGTTGTGGACATATTAGTCATTGTTATTTTCTCTCATTTGTTAAGCCTAATCTACTTCACTTTTACTTTTACTCCTGCTTCTATCCTATGAAAGCATAAGTAATGAGCTTCTCTCTCTTTCACAGTATTTTTTTTTTAGATGTTTAGAACCAGATCAACTATTTCTCATATAAAATTTGTGTAGCATGTTACAACTTACATAAATGCATTAGCATAAATGATCTTATTTAATGTACACAATGACTTTATGGAGGGGGTAGTATTATAATATCTTTTTTGTAGGTGAGGAAACTGGGCCTTAAGGAGGCAAAATAACTTGCCCTAAACTCCTTAACTCTCATCTAAAATAAAAGGGTTTCAAACCTAATCTTTCTGACTCTACTTCTGGAGTTTCTTTAATCTGCAACACTGAAGAGTTTCTGAACACTTCACTAGTTTTTTCATCATTCTGTAGGTGTAATCTAACACTCTCACCTTTTAATAATGTGGCTTTAAAAATCAAGGACTTAGGTGTGGCCTGCCCAGGGCAGAATTTAGTGTGGTGATCACTGCCCTGAAATGTTTTCTTTCTTAGACTTGCTTCACACTGCTGACTCATGCTGAACCTATACACACTTACGGCTTGCTGTCTATGAGATTACCAACAATTCATGACCCTCTGCACTAAAATTGCACAATCAGTTCTGAAATCTAAATTCCTACAGCACATACTTTTAACCTATCATCCAAATATTTCTAGATGTTTTTTAAAATTTGGTTCTGCATTTTGAGTTTGTGGCACAACTAAAATGGATTTTTAGTTTGGCATCTAACAGTCAAGAACATTTTTTAATTTCTTGCAAATTTATCCTGTCTTCTCATGTTTATTATTCACTTTCACCAAGGGCTCAATGAGAAATAACAAATTATATATTGCATTTCATCAAAAGATTTAAATACCTTATGCTAAGTAAACAGTCACTGTACAGAGCCAGTGATAGAGATATATCTGGTTAGCAGCAGTCCTCAACCGTAGTTCTCAGGCTTCTAACCGCTCTGCTTATATACAGAATGACCCTATAGAAGACAAAAACATAACTGAGATAGCAATGAACAAATTATAAATTAGAATTAATTAGTAGGCTGCTCAAGTAGTAGTAAAAATAAATGCCATCTCCTCAAAATAGTTCATTATTAGACCTACACCTTGAGAAATAATCTGAATGATTGGAAGGAGTCCTGTACTTGGTTTCAATGCTAGTAAGTGATATGAGACAGTGATAATGTAGAAAGAAACATGTTTTTCATTAACTGGACTGTTTTATGCTGTTACATTTTCTTTATTTAAATTTTGTTTTCTCTGATTTCTTATTGAAATCCTTTTTGAAAAATTGTAACCTTTTTCAGCTCTGCTAAGGAATTGGGTTGGAAATTGGGCCCGAGGTATAAGCATCCTTCTCAGGGCCAAGCCTAGCATGTCTGTGGGAAAGGAAGTGAGATGGTTATAGGGGAACTGAAACTCAAGGCAGTGTCAAGGGCACTGGGGTAATGGCAGTATTTTTGTTCTGGACAGTCCCTCTTGGAGGATTTCTTTTTTTTTTTTTTTTTTGAGGCGGAGTCTTCACTCTGTCGCCCAGGCTGGAGTGCAGTGGCACCATCTCGGCTCACTGCAAGCTCTGCCTCCCGGGTTCGCGCCATTCTCCTGCCTCAGCCTCCCGAGTAGCTGGGACTACAGGCGCCCGCCACCGCGCCCGGCTAATTTTTTTTTGTATTTTTAGTAGAGACGGGGTTTCACCGTGTTAGCCAGGATGGTCTCCATCTCCTGACCTCGTGATCCGCCCGCCTCGGCCTCCCAAAGTGCAGGGATTACAGGCGTGAGCCACCGCGCCCGGCCGGAGGATTTCTTTAAACCCTGAAAAGCCATGAGTTTAGATTTACTAAGGGAAGATATTCTATGTGAAACTAAATCACAGACAAACTTTTGCAAAATTAATATAATTCATGAATCATAGCCAGGATTTAGAATCTAGTCTGTGCTCATTTTTTAGCATTTTATGGTTCCTTAATTGGATTGGCTGTGGTGGGCATCTAATAATAATGAATATTGAACCCAATCTTCCTTCTGAGCAATGGCTACCATGTTACCTAAGTTCACTGCTAGTGGCCTCCCATGTGACTGAGTCTTCTAAATAGGTGAATAAATCCTGAAGTCAAAGATCCTTTCTTATATTTATTAATCTGTGTTAAAGAGCTAAATAGATGGGCAGCGCACAAGTGAAACATAGTATCCTACATAGAGTGTGAGTGAATCCTGACAAATGGCTGGGATTGAGGACAAGTTTCGGGTATTCCCATTGGTTTGTTGATCAATAAAACCCCTAATGCTTTCACTAATTACCAGGATGATAAGGCTCTCTATGCCAGCAGGGGATCATTGACTCTGCACATGGAGTATATCAGAATGTCTGAAAGCAGCATGTATCTAAAATTCAGAAGATTTTGCCTAATAGGGTGTTTGGACACATACCAATTCTTTCACTTAGCCACTCCAAAGGAGCAGTCTGACTCTGACCCAGCTCCGGGCTCACCAGTGATAACTCCATCATGTGTCTTGCAACAACTAACATCCCAAAGGAAAACTTGACATATCAACCATGAGATGAATCATCCTGAACCTGAAATGTCATCTCTCTCCAGAAGAGCTAAATACCATGGAATTCTCTAAGGGACCATGCATCAACTCTTGGCCACTGTGCTTGAGAGAATAGGTTCTTAAAAATAGAGGATATAGAATCCCTTTGAAGGATAAAATAACTTATCCTTCAAAGAATCCCTTTGAAAGGATAAAATAACTTATAATTGGAAAATTATAGCCATACGGGAGACTATTCAACCAGCACACCCAGTTTTTCTTCAAGGCTGTATCATGCAAATCTAAGTGTTCGTTTGTATACACAGGTGAGCTATTAATAGCTGGTAACTTTCTCTATAAGTCAGCATCTCTTTTGTTTATTGATTTGTTTTACAGAATTTGCAGTCATGACAATAATGTTTTTAGATAGTTTGTATAGTATATTACACATTCTAAACTGAAGGTATTCCAGTTGGAATAAATTATAATTGTACCAAAGAGTTGTTAAATTTCAGATTAGTCGTCCTTTAGTTCAAGTATGGATTTTAGATAGCTTTACCTCGAACTCCTTAATTTTCTCAGTAAGTCAGTCACCGCAATGGTTTGAAATGACCACTCAGAATTATGAAACCCATGAAAAGTAAAACAAATACTCAAACCACATTATCTTAATTACTCATGGATAGAGTTGAAACCACAAGAGAGGATGCCAAGTCTCCTGGTAACATTTATATATTAACTTGGATTAAGAACACTGATTTTGGAGCCAGGCAGACTTGCTTTTCAATGTTGGCCTTGCCACTTACTAGAAATGGTATACAGTAAGCTACTTAAGTTCTTTGAGCCCTAGTTTCCTCACTGCTGTGTATCTTATAAATATACAAATAATGCCGGGCGCGGTGGCTCATGCCTGTAATCCCAGCACTTTGGGAGACCTAGGTGGGCAGATCACGAGGTCAGGAGTTTGAGATCAGCCTGACCAACATTGTGAAACCCCCGTCTCTCCTAAAAATACAAAAAAAAATTAGCCAGGTGTGGTGGTGTGCACCTGTAATCCCAGCTACTCAGGAGGCTGAAGCAGGAAAATCACTTGAACTCAAGAGGTGGAGGTTGCAGCGGTTGTAGTGAGCCGAGATTGTGCCACTGCACTCCAGCCTGGCCAACAGAGCGAGACTTCGTCTCAATCAATCAACCAACCATTCAATAAAACTTAAAAATAAATATACAAATAATAATAGTCATCTAAAATAGTGTTTCAAGAAGTAAAGAAGAATGATTTTAAAGTATCAAACTTTAGATTTTTCATCTCCTCTTACTTTCTTTTCTATTTCCGGAATATAGACATTAACTTGACAAACATAATCCATATCCCAAGCTAGCCGTCTATGTCAAAGAGATAAGTTTAATATTCATTTATTTACTCAATCATTAAACAATTATTTAATGTTTATAAAGATTGTAATCTGCTATGGAAACTACAAAAGGCTTATTATGCAAAGATAACCAGCTCTCAAAGAAGCAGAGTCCAATTTTGGCACAGAAATTCTTCCTGACAGTAGACAGCCTACGTCAGGGCTAAGCACATTAGTTTTGAAATCGCACTGCCTGTGTTTCAAGTACAGTTCGACCACTCACCAGCTGCGTTATCTCAAATAATTACTCAGCTGCTCTGAGCCTCAGGTGTGTTGACTGCAGTCTGTAAATGGTTTTTACCTCATAAGCTTGTGAGGCCTTAATCATTATTTCACATAATTTGCAAGTTTTAATCACTCAGTAAATGCTTACTACATAACACTTTCATATTTACTTTACATAGTACTATGCAATGCAAGTGTATATACTTATTATACAAGTATACTTGCTAAATAATACTTAGTAAACAATAAATGATTACTGTTAATAATGTTTATTATTTCCATAGAGATCAAGGTGTGCATCTGTGTGTGAGTGTGTGCGTGTGTGGTATGTGTAGGTAGATAATCTCAGCCAGCTAAAGTGCTAAGGATAGACACCCTTTGCAACATAATCCAAGGTATAGAGGTATCCACAAAACATTCGAGGACAGCACATCTTAGTATGTAGCAAACACAAGGTCAGGAAGCAGATATTGGGGCAGGGATTAGAGATGGAAGGATGATGGTTGACAAAAGCAAATAAGCGAAAGTAGATATATTAAAAAGCTATCCTTTGAAAATGTAGGATGTATTTGAAATTTTCATTAAACAGTTTAAGTGTAGACTTAAGCCACATGTCATTTATTTGGTGAGTTGCTTATTCCACAGATATTTAGTGAGAGCAGGATTATGAAGATAAAGTCATAGGAAAGGCGAACATGGCACCCACTTCTATGAAGCTTATAGTCTAGTGGGGATGGTGCTTCTCAGCGCCTACTCCTAAATCATCTATTTCTCTCCCTGAATCCTTTATTCTACTCTGTATATCTGTATGCTTCACCCCAAAAAGAGGGAAAAAATCTATATATGTCTAGGGGTAATTTTTATAACTAAATTGAATTTAGCTAATTTCAGTGTCCAATATTAGGCATTAACTTTGTGCTATTAGTGTAGTTACATATGCATTTAAATTAGAGCAATAGAAACATTTAAAATGAAATGTATTTATAGATATTTCATAAATTTGCCAAAATGCACATTTCTTTTTCAGCAATTTTGACAAAAATCCTCTTGTGTTGTCTTTGAGAAAATTTTATGAAAAGATTTTATGAATGAGTTTTAAAGTTTCATTAAGAAGGTAATATAAGGATTTTCATGCAGTGAATTCATTTAAGATAAAGATATTTTGGATTAACAAAATGAGGCATCAGTGTAAATTAACGTTACTGTCCATAGGACATTCTACACAGTTGTAGTTTGTGGTTGTTGATATTTATGGAGGTCATTAATGTAAACATGAGGGGAGAAAATAATCACTTTAAATGAGACAACATAATGAGAAACATGAGCAATATGTACCACAAAAAGATTTGCTTTTGGCAAGTTTTATTGGTGCTAGAGACTTTGATTATCACAGTTACCCAATTACAAAGCAAGTAGGTATACAATTCAGAGAATAAGCAGTGTTTTATGAACATCTATTTGATTTCCCAGTATTCTCCTCCCTTTGCATTCCCAAAATAGTGATAAAATCTCAAGTCACTTAACAAAATCCTTGACTCTAATGCGGGAAAATGTAATCTTTGATTTTATGTACATCTGTGGTTTACGAAGAAACCAAAGGCTTTATTTTTGTGTTTTACTTATGGAAAAATTTCTATTGCTATTTCTCTTGTAAACAAGAATGGTTTTTAAAAATAATTTTCAATTAAACTGTACTATCCTATAGTATTATTTCATCTTAAAATCATATATATGTGAATAAAAACACTATTATTAATAAAAAATCTCATCGTTAAAAAGAGTCTCAAATTCTTCATTCTTTAGGTACTACTACTGCAACTTTGGGATAATTACTAAATCTCTCTGAGCCATATTTTCTATAAATTAAAATGGATTTGCACTTAACAGTATTTTTTATGATGTTTAAACCATTAGAAATATAATTTAAAAGCTTAGGAAAGGGCCTTGCACACATAACAAGGTTAAATAAATAACAGTCATTAGCTCTTAGGGTTTATTGTCAATACACATATTTAAGAGGTCTAAAAGTCCATTTAGATTATTTAAAAGTGAATTTTAAAAGTCTGAGAAGACAATATTAAATCAACACTGGAACTTCTGGTTCAATATGGCATCAGGCTAGTGAACTCTGATGAAGCTTGCGTATATCCTTTTTTTTCTTTCTCTTTCTCTCTCTCTCTCTCTTTTTTTTTTTTTTTTTCATGGGACAGCATCTGACTCTGTACCCAGGCTGGAGTGCAGTAGCACAATCATGACTCAGTGCAGCCTCAACCTTTTGGGCTTATTTGATCCTCTAGCCTCATCCCCCAATTGAAATATCAATTGGCCACATTTTGGTACTACATCAAGGTTGAGCTGGTTTCTCCAACCTCTGCTGAGATTCCTACAGCTATTCAGAGCCTGAAAAACAAAACAAAACCAACAGTCAATAGTGCTCAAACTGGTAGCTTCAAACAGCTCACAGGTAAGGAAGCTGTGCTGTATGGTTTGGGGGTCATCAAAGCGTAGATATGATTTTATCTCAGAGAGCTCATAGACAAACATGGTATTATTGGCTATAATGCTTGAAGCTCAATCTTTAACATCTGATTATACTCGATTTATTATTTGAATGTTCTTAGACCATATGTGATTAGATTGCTATTTGAATATAATGTGTCAAAAATAAAAATAAAAAAAGGAGTTGACAGTATTAATGCCATTTGCATCAGCATTTCTAATTTGGAAAATCCACCTCAAAGAAATAATTAGCAATTTGGAAGACAATTATATATAGAATTTTCACTGCATCTTTTTTCTTAGAGTGAAGAGTACATATAAAAAATAACCTAAATATATATAAGGAGAAATGCATACAGTGCCACCACCATATGAGAAAATATAGTTCATTTATTAAAGACAGAGTTATAAAAAATTATTTACATAATGGAGAATTGTTTGCCATGAAACAAAGCAGATAATGAACAAAAAGAAATCAACAACACTCTGTACAATCTGAATTTTGGGGTAACATACATACATTCATAGAGGAAAAAATTAATTGGGTTAAAATGTTAACTTTTGGGTTTTTATTTATTTGAAATTATTTGTCTTTCTTAATCACAGTTATTTTTCAAAGGTGAAGTTGAATTTATGAGAATAAATGTAGTACTTAAATTTAATAATAACTAGCATTGAATTATTTATTTATTTCCTAAAATAAACAGATTTGACATTGCATTCCCAAATTTTTATTCTAAGGACTTTTCAAATTTAAACTTTGATGAGAAAAATATAGACAGTAAAATATCTTTTACTATAAATGCTGAGGCATTGTTATATCTAATTAGGTTGTTTGGTTACATTGAATAGTATATTTACCTTTGGGTTGCTTATTGTTGTAATTATTGCCATGAAACTTGACCTAAAGATAAGTATATTATACCTCTTTTGAGGTATATGGAATCTTTTGAGATTCTAATGAGAATTGGCCAAATCAACTAGAAGCAGATAAACATCAGCATTTATCTTTTTGGTTCTGAGTTGACTGAAAAGGGCCAAAAATACTATGCATTTCTTGGAGTCTATAAATGGAGAATAATTTTTTTTCCCTGAAAGTGATGGTCTGAAAGATAAAACATTTGAATACAGGTGGAAGCTAGAACACATTTTAAAATGTATTGCTTTAAGGATCAAGAATTTTAATGGAGAGGTGGAGAAATCCAGGAAACACAGACCTGATTGGGAGCTTCCATCTTACATTTTGAGCTATTCTCTTAGCACTTCAAGAAATCTGGAGTCAGCCAGGCTGACAGAAACCTGCTGTCAAATGTGTGTTGCCCACCACCACAGAGGACAGACATTTTGCCTGAAAAAGCTATTAGACTTATGTTCTTCAGATTTTCCAGGTCAATTGTTCAAATGTCAGTAGGTTAACACAAACTATAAGAAACTCGGCCATTGACTCTAGAGAATTAGTGAGCTGAGTGCAGGGTTTGTGGGTGGGTGGGGACCATGCAATTTTAGTTTTTTAATAAGATTAGCAACCAAGTTAATTTATTTTTCTTGGTTTTAAAAGTTAAATATCAGTAATTATTGCCAGAACATCTTTCTTCTGTTTTTGTTATGATTTCACATATATCATGACCAATGTTTATACTTTACTGGAAAACATCTTCTCAGATTTTTCTCAACTAGAATTTATTTTCTCCAAATTTCTCTTAGTTGTGGTTGCATATCACAACCTAACAGGATACTTCTATTAGGAAGTATATATATAGTGGTTATCCTAACAGGATACTTCTATTAGGCTGGAGAAACAAGCACTGACACCAGAAATATGAGTCTTTGCAACAGGGGAGAAAAGGAGAAGACTGAAAGAGAAGATTATGGACCAGCTATGGTGGCCAGACACTGTAGTTCACAGTGGCAAATTTAGGTGTGGTTCATCCTGTGCTGGTATTCACAAAGATGTTATATGGTGGAAGAATTAAAAATGGCACTCCAGTCTTCAAATTAAATGGAGGGCAGTGGTGAGAACCAAGCCACCCATCCACTAGAAATAAGACTCCTATTTGGAGATAAAGAAGTAAGACAAAGGGATAGAAAGAGCTGGCCATGGTTCTGGTCACATCAACGTTGGTGCTCCAACAGCAACAGAGAATTGGAATGATAGACAAAATAAAGCAGAATAGTTAATCTTTCATAAATACCCTAAAGACTGCATGGTCAAACTCTAGAATAGCTGCAGTAAGAAGTCCAGCCATGCCGGGTACTTGGACATAATCCAGCAAAAATAATTATGGATGATAAGAGTTGGAGGGGCTGAAGATACTAAAGAACTAAGTAATAGTTTTCAGTTGGGCAGTAGGGACTTAAGCCTGTGTGGATAGCCTCAAGAATTCCTGGAGGAAAGGCCTTGTCAAATATTAGCAGTAAGAGAGAATAGGAAAGAAAAGAATAGAATATTTACCAAATGTACCATAGAGGCACTCATGCTGCATTCATTCATTTCATATTAGTAAGTGGATAGGTATTATTATTATTTTCCTATGATAATTAATTATGGAATGAGATTCATAGTGTTAGATAATGGCAAAGATATTATGTGAGGCTCAGTACATTATGGTTTTGAAATCTATACTTCTAGCCCCATACTATGATGTACCTATAGCCCATGTTACATGGAGAGGGATCATAAGTGAACATTCCCAGCATACTTTCACATACATGTCATTTGACTAAAGGGAATTGATGTGAAGTAAATTGAACAGTCTTTAGTGTTTTATGCAGTTAAAATGCATAGATTATTGAGCCATTTTGTGTGAACAGATATATAGATGCAGAATATACTCTTCAGTATTACATGCCTTTCAGAGAATTCAGAGAGACGATTTTCCTCGTCTTCAAGGTGTGGGGGCAAGCTGGATGAACGCACAGATTGCCCTATAAATCTGTCCGCTCAAAAGTGCAAAATACAGTCACAGAAATAGGATTTAACAAGTTGCTATGGCAAAAAAATTGAATCTTAAAGATTCTTGAAAAGGAGTTTAAGAATCTAAGTTACAATAGAACTATGCATGACTCTGAAGGCATTAAGCTGCAGAAGAGTATGCTGATAACAAGTGTGAAATGGGACAAGCAGAACCACACAAGGAGATTAAAATGCCAGTTACAGGGACACATGACTTGACAGGGGATTTGGTTAAGATAAAAAGGGCAGAGGGATTTGTGCACTTCAGGTTGTTGGTGAAAGTTATGAAAGACTTTTTCACTACTTTGTCAGCTTGAATGTAGCTTAGGCTATTACGGGTAATTTGGATACTAGTAATAATCACTATTTGAGCTTTTAGCTTGGGTGTTAGTGGATGATTGCCCTGTCACGAATACCAAGGAAGTTTTCCAGTTCCATTGCCTTGTTGATCTGAGAAGAAACTGGCAATTGGATAAGCTTTCCATAGTTGCCATTTTGCATGCTTAATACTTACACAAAGATTTGCCAAAAAATATTACCAGAAAAATTCAAATTAAATTGAGACTACTGAGTGGCAGAATAATAAAAGTTAAAGAATCACTCCTTCCTGCAATTGATATTTATGGAGTACTTACCATATGCTAAACACTAGAGTAATTGCTAGGCAACAATCATTTATGCCCTTATTGATCTTACAATCTAGTTTTATCAAATAAGCCTATATATAAATGTAAGACTGCATCTATGGCAAGGACAATGAAGAAGAGGTAGACAGTGCTTATAAGAACATGTAAAATTAAATCATCAGTGGTCAAGGAAGGCTTTCCTAAGGAAATGACTTTTTTATTGGATTCTTTGAAGGATGAATAGGTGTTAAATAGGAAAGAAAAAGGGTGAGAAGAGTTTTTCCATCAGAGAACATTTTTTGACACAACTGGGACCAAAATGAACTTGTGAAATTTATAGGAATGAATCAAAGAGAAGAAAGGGTAGAAGTTTTTGTTTGTTTGTTTGTTTTGTTTTTTTTTTTTCTTTTCTTGAGGTGGAATGTTGCTTTGTTGCCCAGACTGGAGTGCAATGGTGTGATCTTGGCTCACTGCAACCTCCACCTCCCAGGTTCAAGCAATTCTTCGGCCTCTGAAGTAGCTGGGACTACAGTCATGCGCCACCACACCCAGCTAATTTTTGTATTTTTAGTAGTGACTAGGTTTCACCATATTGTCCAGGCTGGTATCGAACTCCTGACCTCGTGATCCACCTGCCTCAGCCTCCCAAAGTGCTGGGATTACAGGTGTGAGCCACTGCACCTGGCCAAGTAGAGACTTTATAGGAAGACACTGGAGAATAGGTAGGAAGAGACAATGTGGGATCTAGTGGGCCTTATTTTGAGCTACACTAACACAGCAGCCACTGGCCTGTGTGGTTATTTACATTTGAATTTAATTTAAACAGATTTAAGAATTTAAGTCCTTTGTTAAACTAGCCGTATTTCAAGTGTTCATGATCCACATTTGACCAGTGGTTACCATATTGGAAAGTTTCCAGAACATTTCCATTATTGCAAAAAGATCTAGTGAAATGTGTTTCATGTATGTGTGCCAAAGCAAGCACACATGAAATGTGTTTGGGATTTGATTTTATTCTAAGAGCAGTGAGAAGTCATGGTTTCTTCAATGTTTAGATGAAGAATGATATGACTGATATGCATTTTAAGAAGAACTCCATGGCTATAGAATGGAGACTGGTTTGGTAAGAGAAGGGCAAACTTTATCTAAGTGTGCCACTTAAGAGGCCATCATAACCTCCAACAAAGTAATTATTAGTAGATGGAAATGATAGCAGTGGACAGAATTGTGTGATTTTAGCAGATAAAGCAGTCAATACTTAGTGATGCATGGAATTTGCAAACTGAAGGAGAAGTTTTGGGCTTTCAAAGTTTCTGGGTAGTGGTGTGATTAACAGGAAAAGCACTGGAATAGGACCATATCTGTATAGAGGAATTCTTTCTTTGCAGTACCTGAGCAACTGAAGATGGCAAGAAGCAGCTGGAGGGCCGGGCGCGGTGGCTCAAGCCTGTAATCCCAGCACTTTGGGAGGCCGAGACGGGCGGATCACGAGGTCAGGAGATCGAGACCATCCTGGCTAACACAGTGAAACCCCGTCTCTACTAAAAAATACAAAAAAACAAAAAACAAAACAAAAAACTAGCCGGGCAAGGTGGCGGGCGCCTGTAGTCCCAGCTACTCGGGAGGCTGAGGCAGGAGAATGGCGGGAACCCGGGAGGCGGAGCTTGCAGTGAGCTGAGATCCGGCCACTGCACTCCAGCCTGGGCGACAGAGCGAGACTCCGTCTCAAAAAAAAAAAAAAGAAAAAAAGAAGCAGCTGGATATTACCCACTGACTTTGATGAATCTCTAAGAGGACAAAAAAAAAAAAAAAAAAAAAAGAATTTCAATAACTGCTTTTAAAGAAACAATGCAACACCATCAACAACAAACAAAAGAAAGAAAACATCTCTCTGCTTCTTTCTTCCCACTCTTTTCTCCTTTGACCTTCCTCTCTTCCCTTCCTTATTTCCTGGTCACGCATAATGTATTATTTTTAGCAGATTCTTCATCTTAGAGTAAGGATGTGTAATGTGAAATATAATTCAATTTTAGTTACACTCTTTATAATAAGAACTGGACAATCAACTGACTGGAAGCACAGTCAATTCATATTTGAGTGCTAAATGAGTGTATTATTCCATTCTCACACTGCTATAAAGAACTGCCTGAGACTAGACAACTTATTAAAAATAAAAAGGGAGGGGAGTTCATTGGCTCACAGTTCTACATGGCTGGGGAGGCCTCAGGAAGCTTATAATCATGGCGGAAGGGGAAGCAAACATGTCCTTCTTCATGTCCTTCATGGCAGCAGGAGAGAGAAGTGCTGAGTGAAGCGGGGGTAAAGTCCCCTACGAATCCATCAGATTTCATGAGAACTCACTCACTAGCATGAGAAAAGAAAAGTGGAACCGCCCCCATTATCTAACCACTTCCTATGAGGTTCCTCCCCCAATACATGGGGGATTGTAATTCAGATTACAATTCAATATGAGATTTTGGGTGGGGACACAGAAAAACCATATCAGTGAGACACCAGCAATGACACTCCCATCATTTTCTGAATATACAGACCAAATTCTAAGAAGTTTCCAGGATTTGCTGAGACAGTTCTTCTGCTTTTGCATAATGTGTTTTTTATGTTTACATCATGTTGCTCCCCTGGAGTGAGACAAATATGTCTTTTTCTGGTCTAAAACTTTTTCAGTAAGCTGTTATGTAAGAAATATCCTTGGAACTGCCTAGCCCAAAGGCAGGCAGTGTAGAACTCTGCTCGATAATGAAAGAAAGAAAGAAGCTTGCTAGGTTTCTTGGCCAAACTTTAAAGACATAATTCTTCAACATTGCTTGATACTATAGCAGTATATTTTGATGGTATCTGTGAGTTGTTCCGAGAATTTCAAAGTAGTAGTTCTAAATTTCCTTAGCCACAAAGAGCTTGTCAAAGACTGTTGAATGACTATGAAAATGTGAAAACAAACATGCGTGGTGAATACAAAGAAAGCTTACCATTTTGGAACAGGTTTCAAAACACAAAACCCAGCATTTCTTATTGAGATGATAAACTTTCTGACATTTTATTCCACTTGCTTTTTCTCTTGCTTTATTTCCATCTGCTTAGATATACTCTAAATTTGCATTGGATCTCAGTATTTCATATGTTTACTTACCTGAATAATTACTTTGTCACAAATATAATTGAGGAATGTTAATCATGTATAAAACAATTTTTGGAAACCTATTTTAAAGGTGGATAAATCTACACTCAATTTAAAGCAAACATTTCTCACTTTAAAATATATTGATGCTTTTATTTCCCATCTTTATAGGAAACAGAATTCACATTGGGTATTAACAAAAAATTCTGGACTAATCCTTTCATTTCATTTATGTAAGCACCCAAAGTATTTGATATTTGTTCTAAATAATCTGCTTCACAATCTGGTAACATACAAAAACATTGCCACTCCTTTTTAAACATAAGAAGATAAAATGTAGGCAAATGAATTTGTAATATCTGATAACAAATTCATTAATAAATACTGGGAGAAGAGCAAATGGTTCCTGCTGAATATTAACCAATTAAGCATAACACTAGAAAATCATATCATTGCAGCAGTATTATAAATACATGTGTGTCATTTGTGACTAAATATTTTTCTTCAGCCATAATTTAATTTAGCATTCTAGGATTCTAAAAATAAATGATTAGTCTTCATGTATATTTGCTTGACAGTGAACTCAATCCCCTTAATTGCTGACAAACTTAAGGTTTATTCCAAAATATTTTACTTATAATAAATATCAAGGCTAGATTCATCTTTCTTATTTTGAACCACTACATTAAAAGGTAAGTTGAAATTTTAAGAAATTAATCTTAAGAAAGGCTGAGATAATTTTGACTTTATCAAGACATAGAAATCTAGAAATAATGACTTTTCTTTCCCTGCCTCCTTCTCTTCCTCCTTCCCTGCCTCTCTCTTTCTTTCTTATTGACAAAAAAAAAAAAAAAAAAAGTGAATTTATGTTGTACAACATGATGTACACAGTGTGAAAATGGCTAAATCGAGCTAATTAATATATGCATTGCCTCATATATTTATGTGAAAAGAGAACACTTAAAATCTTATCTTCTGGCAATTTTCAAGTATAAACTGCTGTTAACGATAGTCACCATATTGTATGATAGATCTCTTGAACTTTTTCCTCCTAACTGAAATTTTGTATGCTTTGACTAACATCTCCTCCATCCTCCCTACCTTGCTACTCCTCCAGTTCTTGGAAGTCACCATTCTATTCTCCACTTCTCTGTTCTACTTTTTTAGATACCACATATGAGTGAGATTATGCAATATTTGTCTTTCTGTGCCTGGCTTATTTCATGTTAACATAATGTCCTCCAGGTTTATCCATGTTATTGCACATGGCTGGAGTTTTTTTCTTTATTTGTAATTTAAGCCCAATATTAATTTTTAGCATGGCAAATCAGACAGATAAACCAAACAGAAACAAAAAACAACAAAAATTCAAACATAAAAACCAAAAAAAAAAAAACAAAACAAAACCACAAGTTAGCTCTTAGAGGATAATAAATACGTCTTGTTACTTTAATTATATATTTTTCAATTTTGATCTAAATGAGAAAAATGTAGTCATAGAAATTGCTTACTATTATACCAGTTATTTATACAGACTTGACCTTACCCAAAGAAACATGCTTTGAAAAGTTGAAATGTACTCAACTAAGCAATATACATTAGTCATTAACATTAACTTAATTTTCAGATAAATAATAAATCGCTTCTGATTTTATAGCTAGGAGTTAATCCAGTAGAGTGGTTATCATCAACTCCAAGCCTTTTGGGGTTTTAATTGTTCTACTCAAATGAAAAGCTTTTTGCCAGCTTTTGTTACCACCCAATTAATTCTCAAAACCAATTAAGATAAAATCATACATAATAATCTCCTACTTACTACTAAGTGTATAAAATTTGCCTTTATCACTTAGTTCTTTTGACCCAACATTGACAAGGCCTGATTAGTGGTGCCCCAGTACTCTGTGCTTCTTTTCTTATTAGCATTAATGGACATTTGTAAAAGGACACCCACTTCAATTTTGTAATTCAAATATACATTGAACATTTCCTACAATTTGAATAGCTCTGTAACTATTTGTGTTTGAACACTGGACTGGACTCCACATAATGTTTTCTTGTTTTTCTTGTTTTTAACATCACTCTTGCTTGAGAATATTATACTAAAACAATGTGATGTGATTAACCTATTGACTGGTTATCAGTGACACATTCATAAATATTCTGAAAATAAAAATAAAAATATTAAAAGCAACCTTTATATTTGTTTTTAAATAAATTATTTAAATTTTCTCATTTTTTATTTATGTAATTGACTTCTTTTCAAATTCTCAATAACATTACATGCATTTTTCAATATCTTTTCAAGAAATGTTTTATATAATATAGAAAATGTTCTAAATTATTTGCTCATTGTGTTCTTTCTATAAACGTAATATGTAAATTTATTTTCATTACAATATTATAGTGAAATTTAGTGTTCAGATATTTTTGCCATCTGAATTTAAAAATAGTTATGTTTATTTTAGAAATTTAACATCATTCTAATGCATTTTTATGCTTTATTTATATAAATGAATTCAGTTAAGGCATTTTAAAGAAAATTTTTTTAAACTCAAAACAAATTAATGAGTTGGTGTTCATGCAAAATTCTGGGATAAGTCATACATGACATTAGGTCCTTGAAATTAATTTATCTGAATAAACATCTAAAATGACAATAAGCAGAGGCCGGGTGCAGTGGCTCAGGACTGTAATCTCAGCACTTTGGGAGGCCGAGGCAGGTGGATCACTTGAGGTAAGGAGTTGAAGACCAACCTGACCAACATGGAGAAACCCCATCTCTACTAAAAAAAAAAATTGAAAATTAGCTGGGCATGGTGGCGCATGCTTATAATCCCAGCTACTCAGGAGACTGAGGCAGGAGAATCGCTTGAACCCGGGAGGTGGAGATTGCGGTGAGCTGAGATTGCGCCATTGCACTCCAGCCTGGCCAACAAGAGGGAAACTCTGTCTCTAAATAAATAAATAAATAAATAAATAATAAAATGGCAATAAGAAAATTCATTTTTATATCTATTTTTAATACTTTAATAATGTGATTCTCATTAGATATGTCATCAGAAAGGTGATGGACATCTTCCATAAGAATGCATGATTACCCATATATTTTGTTTTATAGAACTCATCGCAGTTACAATTTATCTATTGTAGTTTCTCCATTAATGTCTGGCTTGCTCACTAGACTTACAGCAAGGTACATATTTGTTTGACTCAGCAAAATATCTTTACATCCTGGTACCATGATTATATAAGATTAAATAAGATTCTCGTAATGAATATTTGCCAATTGAATGAATGGATGAATTAATGGCCAGTTAGAGGTAATAGGGTCAAAAAAAGATTTCAGTGTTTCCCCTATAGTTCCTGAAAACAGTTTACTTTTAGACTCATCAGTACATGTAATCAAAACATCAAGTGTATATTGAAAGAATATAATTAAAATTGAAAGTATTTTTGATAAATGACTGGAAAATGAAGAAAAAACCGTATTGAAATGTCAAGAACTCTATACCCTACCTTTATTTGAATTAGGCTTTAGAAATCCATGCTAATCAGAGAGGATCTTAGATTTCATCATAAAGAAAAATAATACAAGACTCTATGAGATTTTATTATATCTAAATTCAATAAATGGTGTTAAGAAATTGCTCTAAAAAGTTTTGGAAAGGTTACCACATGGAAACCAAAGAATTGATGAAATAAAATCTGTTTTCTTGACCTTCTTACATCTATTGCACATGGAGTACTCAGTAAATCTTGTTAAAGCCTTGCTACTAAGCCTATTGTGAGGGAAACTGTTTTCCACAAATTCATTTACTAACAGCCAGTCCTAGTAGGATAACACAATAAAAATATTTCTTGGGAATTCAACTTAGACTAAATTGAAAGGGCTCTCTGGACCAGCATCCTGCCTCTCCTCCTAATGGTTCTGTGACGTTGGGAAAATGAAAAGGAACTAATAACTAGAAAATGTCTATTTCTTTCAGCTCTCATGTTCTGTATTTATGTCTGGTTTAGATACACATGATTTTCTTTTTCACAAAAGGATAGAAATATAAACTCTCCTTGGATTGCAAACTAATTAACATCATGCTTTGGGGAGACTGTGGGACTCATTTTCTCAAAGGGTTCAAATTCAGTATTTCCTTTTTATAAAAATATTGATTGTTTTCTGGGCAAAATATTAGGGGCTGAGGCTAATACAACTCAAATACTAGTTTTTACTTTCACATCCATAAAAAGGTGAAGATAATGGTACTAACCTCAAATTTGTGGCAAGGACCAATGTGTAAAACAGAGCAGTATCTATCTTGTAGTCAGAGTGCAAGACACTTAACTATTATTATTACTGTCAAGGAATTTTTAAAAATCAGTGCCCTCTAAAGTCTCACGGTATATTTGGGTACATTTTAGAAACACAAGGAAAATGATAATTTCAAAACAACAGGTAACACATAAAATGAAGAAATGTCACATGGCACATATAATTCATTACCAAAGGAACTGATCTTTTAAAAGTTATTATAAGAGAACAGAGGATAGAGACTACCCAAGGCAGGCCAGTCATAGAAGATTTACATGAAGAAGATAAATTTTGATTGAGGCTTGCAAAATTAGTAAAAATTGCAGATCTCTTCTTCAGTTAAAAATTTCTGGAAAACATTTTATTGCTTATAATTATATTTTAGCTTGTATTTGGCCTTGTCCTAAATATACTGGGATAATGACATGAGTAGAAAGAAGCATATACCAAAAGAGTGGTGAAAATACACCCCAGACAAATATTCTTAATAAGCTTTTACAAAACAAGTCAAATGTAATTTTTTCCAGAGAGTGTCTAAAATTGGGAGGCATTTCCTGTGGTGCCCCAGCACATACTAGATTCCTGGTATGGGGCCGCCGCCCAGTCCAGAGGTTCTTTTAAGGCCACACACACAGAGACAAAGGAAAACAAGGTGACACTTCATTATTAGTGAAATCTGTTACATTGCACTTCCTTTTGCTCAGAAGCCCCATCCTAAATCTTGGAAGTCACAATCCACTAGAGATAGAGGATAGAGGCCCTGGTCAGAGCCAGACAGAAAACATCTACTCTGCCATCTGTGGATTAACCAGCACAGGCTGCTTGCTGTGGGCTTTCTTAGACGTCAACAGTCCAGCTCCAGCTGCTCCTATGTGGGGAGTCATGAGGAGGAAGAAAAGTTATGTTCTAGTCTAGATTGTTAATATTGGGATTTTCTGGAAGAAAAAAGAAGTCTCTCTTTCCCTGAAAACATCTCCCCAGACACCAGGGCCAACAAGGCTCTAGGGTCTGAGAAGTGCCTGTTGGTATTTCTCCCAAGGGGCTGTGAGTAGACGGAGTGAAGGGACTTTCTCCAAGGAGTATCTTGCCCTAGCAAGAAGACAGAAAGTGAAGCAAGAATGAAAAGTGTCACCCTCTTATGCGGCCAAATCACGAATAATAATTTTATTTACCTATTGGATATCTGGAAATAAGTTTGGCCAAACTCATCTCCAAGAATATACCAGTGAGTAAGTTCAAATGACAACACAGGGCATAATTATGGCATATTGTGCTTGAGAATAACTGAAATAGAGGCTCCTATTGTAGTCAAAAGGACTAAATATAAATGGACTCAGATTATAAATACCCTGCAAATATTTAGTAGCAGTTGATTTTAAAGGTCGTTTCAAAAACATATGGTGTTTTCAAATCATTTTTTTTTAATAGAACCTCAAATCCTAAATACAAGCTCTAACTTTTCAGCATAAAATGACGGAAATTGCAGAAAAATGTTTATGAATTCTTTACAAAACGTCATTATTCATCTGGTCCTAATCTCGCCTTTTTCTCCCCTATGGACACTATGTTTTTATGAAATTATCAGATTTACCTCCAAGCATATGGAAACTCAGAACATAAAAAAAAACAACTGCCAAAAGAGAAAAAATTTCCTTATGTACCTAGGAGAAATTAATCGCACTGTCTAAACTGATAACAGTGAGGAGAAAAAGATGCTACATTCATCATTTATTCGAAGCTGCCAAAATGGCATGGAGAGCTTGGTAAAAAAAAACAACTGCATTTGCAATTTAAGTAGCACAAAATATTTCATTTTATCTGTTCTCCTTTTATTTCTCAGGCAAATTCATTCCTCTTTTCAGCTTGACTGGACTGATTGCTTGCCTCATAATGTACTGTTCGGAATGATTTAAATGCATTTTCTTAAAACAGAAAAAAAGAAGATAGATGGTATTTTTTAAAAAATTCCCACATACATCGGTATGTTTTGACATACAAGTCTTTACTTAATTTATTGTAAAATTTTATTTAGAATGGTAAGCATTAGAATTTGGACATGTAAAGAAAGAAGGAAAGGGGAGGATTTGACTTACAATATGAAATAGGATGTCTTTCCTAAAGAAGGATTCATGGCTTTCATTTTAATTAACCTGCCTTCATTTTTATTGTTGTATTATTCAGTTTTACTTTATGATGTCACTTAGACAGTAAACTTTTCACACATCTGCAGGGGCTGATAACAATGAGTTTAATTTAAATTAAAACTATCAGCGCAATTTAAAGATACAGGGCTACTAAGAATATTTGCCATGATAGCATATATCAGTGCATACTTTTCTTTCAAGAAGCCTATAGAAATACTTGCGGTCATACAGAGAATTTTAACCCTATTTTGTTCTACACCAAGCTGTTCATTTATATAAGGATTTTGAGATATCTAAGAAACAAAGAAATTCTTCTTGATTCTCAACTAATTTTTCCAGCCTCTGTATGACTAGACTAATCCCAAGTTGTTTAAAATATACTGCTTATTTGGAATTGTAAAGTTTAATCTTGCTTTCCATTGAGAAGTAGGAATTTTGATTATATCATATATTTAAATGGTTTTAGGCAGTAAATATATAATCAAGAAGGTACTTAGTGAAACAACAGAAGTATATTTTCCAGCAAAATTTGGAGAGGAGAAACAAAAAAGAACAATAAGGCTAAAAAATAGCTCATGAAAAAAATTATATGATTACAGCTTTATTATTTTCAACATTATATCATATATATCTTCACTTATAGGCCACCTATAAGTTCTCTAAGTTTCCACCTCTGATTATATAATCATATATCATATGAGTATTAGCTTTTTCTGAATACTTTCACCCTTACGATTTCAAGCATATCATTGATTTAAATACTTTTTTGGATTTTCTTCAAATCACTTCTATTCCCATGTAGGCAAAGAATGTGCTTTTCATTGTTGTAGTCTCCACTGGAGTTAATAAATTGAAAAAAAGTGAATTTTATATTATATAAATTATAGCTTATAATTCATAGGTGTATTGTTAAATATTCTTTAAAGAAAAGATTACCAAAAGCAGCAATATGTGGAAAGAGTAAAACAACCCAGAAAATACACCCAATTAATGAATTAACAAAGTTTAACTACAACATATACACAAACAAAAACATTAGCAATGAAAACACACAAAATTATAAATTATGTTGAGCAGTGCATAAAATTAAGAATTTTAAATATTCATTTATTCATTTATTAAATATTTACTGAGTAGCCATTATGTGCTAGGTATTATTTTTGATTTAGAGAAGTATTTTTGTTTGTTTGTTCGGGGACATGCATGGCACAAAATGCCAGAGAGAAAAATACAGCAAAGTAAGGACAGAAGTTTAGTGTTGCAAATTTAAAGTAAGATTTTAGGAAAGGGCCAACAAGTGAGTAAAAATTTGAATAAGGTGCAAGAAGGCCAAAGGAGTATCTTGGATATTAAATAAAAGTGTTCATTATGCAGTATGAATATGATACAACAGATATGACAGTTGGAAGACTACCCTGTTAACAGAGATATTTCAGAGGATGCTACAACTAATAAGAGATAGATAAATGAAGAGGAAAAGAGGTTACTTTCCAGATGAGAGGAACAAACCTAGAGTAATGCAGAGAGAGACATAAGCTTCACTGGGTGGAGTGATGCTTAGTCTCCACAGAGATTCACTCAGGGATCAGGGGATTGGTAAAGTTACACAAGAAAAACTGATTGACAAGAAGCCTAACTACAGACCCAGAACTCACTCACAGAGTGAGTCAGGAGGAAGAGTGGAGCCTCAGGCTCATTTGGTGAGAAGGCAGGAACAGCAAAGCGACAAGAACTCAAGCAGAGTGGAACAAGTGGGAATCATGTGGCTTTTATAATAGAGTTGACTTGTCCCTCTTCAGTACTAAATATTTTTTGTATCTGTACTCCCTCCAATGCTATGCTATTTTTTGAAATACAAACATTTCAAAGCATATAGTTCAGTAAATGTTTATATATGTATACCTCTATGCCATCACTAATCATATCAAGCTATAGAGTATTTCCAGCATTCCCAAAGGCTCTATAATGTTTCTCCTAATTTACACTCATCCACATTATATCCCAAGCTAAGCTACTTTGCCTGTTCTGGAAGTTCATATTAATGCAATCATGCAAAATATACTCTTCAGTATCTGTTTGTTTTGTGCAGCATAATATATGTAGGATTTGTCCTATTCTCCTGTATTTTTATTTTATTTTGTCCTTTTAGTGCTATACACTGTTCCATTGCATAAATATAACCTAGTTTATCCCATTTATCATTGAAAGGCATTTGGATTTTTTCCAGGTTTGGTTTATTATAGATATGCTATGATGAACATCCTCATAGAAGTCTTGACAAATGTAAACATTCATTTCTGTTGAACATATGCCAAGGAATAGAAATGCTGGGTCAAAAGTTTGACATATATTTGGTTTTAGTAGATATTGCTAATTTTCCAAGATGGTTGTATAAATGTAACCTCTCACCAAAACCTCCCTCCAGCCATTACACTTTCTCTATATTGTAAGTCTATTTAACTTTAGCTATTCTGTTGAGTCTGTAGTGGTATATCATTGTGGTTTTAGTTTGTATTCCTCTGATGACAAATAATGCTGAGCACCTTTCCATATGTTTAACGGTTATTTGGATATCTTCTTTTGTGAAGTGTCTGCTTGGGTCTTTGGCTATTCCTTTATGGGGTTGTATGGGTTTTTCTTTTTAACTTATAAGGATTACTTTTATATTCTGAGTATGGCTACTTTGACAGAATGAGTTGAAATTCTTAATTTAAATGATGTTGAATTTTCAATGTTTTCTTCTATGTTTAATATGTTTTGTTTCCTGTTTAAGAAATCTTTATCTCAAAGCCACAAGTCGTTCTTTCATGTTTCCTTCTAGAAGTTTTGTGGTTTCAGCCCTTATATTTTGTTGTTATAATCCATCTTGAATTTCACGTTTGTGTGTGGGGTGAGATAAGATTCAAGATACACTTTTCAATATGGATATCAAATTGATCTCAAATCAAACACTTTTGTAAAAACCAAATTGGTGTGATGGCATTGTCATAAATCAGGTGACTCTATTTGTCGAGGTTTGTTTCTGGTATCTCTATTTTGTTTCTCTTAATCTAATTATTCTTGCCAATACTGTAGCTTTATATCAAGGCTTTGTAGCCAATATTTTAAATCCTCCAGCTATGTTTTTTTCTATTGCCTCAGCTATTCTAGTTCCTTGGAGTTTTCACACAAATTTTAGAATCAGCTTTTCAATTTCTAAAAAAAAATAAAAACACAAAAACAACAAACAAAAAAACTATCAAGATTTTCATAGACAACATGTTGAATCATTAGAACACTTCGGATAGTATTAATGACTTAATGATATTGAGTGCTCCAGTCCTTTAGCATGCCATATTACTCCATTTTATTTAATTTAGCTCTTAAATGTTTTGTAGTTTTCGGTTCAGAGTTCTGGTACATTTTTCATTAGATTTACTCTCAAGAATGCAATGATTTTTGGGAATTTGTAAAATGGATTTATTTTTATCTTTTTATTAGGAGGCATTTTTGCTAACTTATGTAATTGAGAGTGTTAATAAATTTACATATAAGTTATTATTATAATTTATTTGGATTTTCCACATATGTCAAGAGCATATAGTAAAATTTTACTTATTTTTTTCAAACTTTATACCTTTTATTACTTTTTTGTAGTTACTGTAGTCCTTAGGGTCTCTAATAGAATGTCAAATATAGTGCTGATAGTGAATATTCTTGCTTTGTTCTCCATCTCTGTGTGTGTTAAATATTTCATATCAGCTATCTATCTTTTAGGAATTTTTTTAGATATCTTATGCCAGGTAAAGAAACTCTTTTCTATTTCTAATTTGACCATAGTTTTCATCATGAATGGGTGTTAAATCTAATCAATATTCTTTATTGAAAAAATAATGATTTCATTTTCATGAATGTATTGCATTACATTGATAAATTTGGGTATTATATTAAATTTAAATTTTTGGAATTAATCTCGTTTGGTTATGATATATCATATTTTTCATATATCATTGATTTCTATTCATTAGCATCTTGTTTAAAATTTTTGTGTCTGAGTTAATTTTGAGTAATTTTTAAATTTTGAGTAATTTTTCTTTTCTCATAATGTCCTTGTCAAGTTTTTGTATTAAGGTTATGTGGTCTCGCCGGGCGCGGTGGCTCAAGCCTGTAATCCCAGCACTTTGGGAGGCCGAGACGGGCGGATCACAAGGTCAGGAGATCGAGACCATCCTGGCTAACATGGTGAAACCCCGTCTCTACTAAAAATACAAAAAACTAGCCGGGCGAGGTGGCGGGCGCCTGTAGTCCCAGCTACTCGGGAGGCTGAGGCAGGAGAATGGCGTAAACCTGGGAGGCGGAGCTTGCAGTGAGCTGAGATCCGGCCACTGCACTCCAGCCTGGGCAACAGAGCGAGACTCCGTCTCAAAAAAAAAAAAAAAAAAAAAAAAAAAAGGTTATGTGGTCTCATGAAATAAGCTGGAAAACCTTCATTCTTTTACTAGTCTCTAAAAAAGTGTGCATAATATTGGTCTTATTTCTTTCTTACAAGTATGGAAGAATTCACTAGCAGAACCACCCAGACTTGAACTTTTCTTTAAGAAAAAATTATTTTGTATCAATTAAATTTCTCTAATATATATAGAGGAAATCATTTTTTTCCTTGTGTTAGTTATGGTAAGCTGTGTTTTTCATATATCTCTTTCATCCAAGGCAGAGTGTCCAATCTTTCGGCTTCTCTGGGCCACATTTGTAAGAATAATTCTCTTGGCCACACATAAAATACACTAACATTAATGATAGCCGATGAACTTTTAAAAAACTCATAATGTTTTAAGGAAGTTTATAAATTTGTATTGGACTGCATTCAAAACCATCCTGGGCCACATGCAGGCCATGGACTGCAGGTTGAACAAGTTTGATCTAAGCCTTTAAATGTATTGGCATAAAATTGCTAAAATTTTCATGAATGTCTGAAAGATCAGAAGTAATAACCCCTTTTTGTTTTTAATTTTGATAATTGATTATTTGTGTTTTCTTTTTTTCCTATGCCTTTCTAAGGTATAATATATTTTATTAATTTTGTAAAGAACTAACCTCTGCTTTATGGATTTTTTTCTCTCTTATAGAGATGTTTTCTATCTAACTTATTTTTGTTTTATTTTGATTAATTTATGTATCTAATTTGAGTTTAATTTGATGTTCTCTTTTCCATATTCTTGATATTGAACGTCAAATGACTTATTTTCAACTTTTCTCCTTTTCCAATACCTGCATTAAGAATGTAAATTGTCCCCTAAATTCTGCTTTAGCTGCATTATACAACTTCATTGCTTTGTCATTTTGATTACTACTGTAAAATTTCTGTTTGTCTTTAGTCTATTTTTGTCCTTGCTACAAACTGCTTTGTAATTTCCCTTCTAATATGTGACTTCTGTTTGTTCACAATTTCTGTACACTGCCTTCTTTATTAGCACCTCTCAGCTTTTGGAGTTAACCACCAATAAGTTGCTTTATATCTCTGTCTTGTATTCAAAATCCCTGTGAGCAATTGTCATAGCGACTTCTTTTCAGATTCTGAAATATTGGACATAATAGCCAATCTAATTTTATATCAGGTGCACGTTTCTGAGCTCAATAGTTAGGGTGAAGGAGTCAAATAACGATTCCTATTTGTATTATTTTGCTAGTTCTGTCTTAGTAAAGTATCACAAACTGGGTTACTTAAACAACAGAAATTTATTTTCTCACGGTTCTGGAGGCTAGAAGTCCAAGATCAAGGTGTCAGTAGAGTTAGTTCTTAAGAAGGCTTCAAGGAAGGATCTCTTTTATGACTTTCCTCTAGCTTCCAGTAGTTTTCTGACAGTCATTGGCATTCTTTGGTTTGTAAGAACATCACCCCAATCTCCATCTTTATTTTCACATGGAGTTCTTCCTGTGTGTCTGCCTGCATCCAAGTTTCCTCTTTGTATAAGGACACCAGTCATATTGGATTACTGGTCTACACACTCTAGTATGATCGCTTTACTAATTTCATCTGTAGCAACCGTTTTCCAAATGAAGTCACATTCTAAGGGACTGGAAGGCTGGATTTCAAAATATGAATTTGGCAAGTTTGGGGGCACACAATTCAACTCATAATACCCCCCAGAGATGCTACTCCTGAGAAAAAAAGAGGATTATTTAGCACTTATTTTGTAAGAATCTTATAAGGACTAACTCAATCATCAAAACAAATACAAGAGGTAATGTGGTTATTTTTTCCATTGTTTATCAATTTGACTTCTCTTCCATACTCTATGATCATGGTCCTGGGACTCTAAAAACTACATTTTTCAGACTTATTTATTTTTGGCTTCTTGGTAGGTTCTGGCAACAAATCATTAAAGGGAACTTGGTAGATAAGATGTGTTATACCTTTAGTCTATTCATATTAATAAAAGGAACTAAAGCAGAGGGTGCATATTGAATCATGTAAAATAAAATTGAATCTTAGAAAGGGAAGAAGGTCAGATGATGACCCAAGGTGGTGAGTAAGAGACGTGTGGTCATTAGCTGAGAGAGAAGTGAGCAGCCCAAAAAGACTCTGTCGATATGACAAGTGAATATGACTCATGGTTCATTGAGTTGAACCATGTTCATCTACATGATGGAAATAGGAACCCCCTTCAGAGAGAGGGGTTACCATAATCCACTGAGTGATTTTTTTCCTCACTTTGCTGAGTAATCAGCTCCTAAATCAATACCTCACATGGGTGTGAATGATAGGACAAGGGACAAGTCTGAGTTGTAGTATTGTGAACTAGCTGGTAGGAGGAGGGAAAAATCAAGTATTTGGCTTCCATAGCATGAGTTATTAGAGTGAGAAATCCCTTAAACACCAGAGGAGGATCTAGATACTGACAAAATTTAATAAAGTCCATTAAAATAGTCAAAGTTCAAACCAAGTATTATTAGCTCCTAGTCAGGTAGTCAGGGACAATATATATTTCCAATATGTTGGCTGCCTTTTTGTTGTTACGATGTGCAGAAATTTTAAATTTGTAAGAAATCTAAGCTATTGATTTTGCCTTCAGAAATTTATTAGAAATTTTTTCTCATCTAACAATGTTTGTGTATATTTCCATATACCTTCATAATTTGAGATATAACATTTGTCTCTTTTAGTTAGAGAGTGTGTGTTTCCTTCTTTAATATTAGGTGAGAATCCTATGGTTTTCTTTCTTTGTTAATAATTTCCTCATCACTACTTCAGTAATCCTACCTATGTATTGATAATTTCTGGATCATATTAAATTTGTATATATAATAGAGTAGACTTCTGTCCTGTAACTTCTCTTACATTAATCCACATTTCTGGTTTTTGCTGGTATCCCTGACTTCCTTTAATAGATAATGCAGATAAAAAGATACTCTTATATGAAAACAATAAATTTCTAAAATAGATTTCAAGACTCATAATGTACCCTGTGATAATGGGATCAGAGTGTAACAAAATGTATCAAAAATTAACTCAGAAATTACTAAACTTTTTATGTTAATGCCCTAAACAGTTGAGAGCATTAGATATTGTAAATGAGTGTGTGTAATTAGATCATGTTTAGGGATAAGAAAATGCCCTGGATTTCGTTACTTGAATGAATGAAAGGCAGAGCCAGTGACAGGGAAAAACTAGAGGAAACTTAAAAACAATTCTGCTCTACCCTGTAACGTTGGGGGATTTAAAGGATTCTGGCAGAAACCTTCATAGAGTGGGACCTTGAACTCAGAGTTCCATTAAGACCATGATTTTTCCTCAACCCTCAAAAGCAAAATATAGAAAAATGGAAATCCACAAAATGCAATCAGGGCAGGTTATTGCTCCATAATTTAGCCCCTGTTGAGGGAAAGACTTTTACAAAACTTGAAGTGAGGTTGTGGGGAGAATGAAAATCAAATACTGTGACCTAGAGATTTACCCTGACACCGTTTCCCTCCACCCTAGAGAGGTGAAAAGTGCCTAAATAAAGCCATGGAGCTGCCATACATGACTGGCACACGTGAAAGATCTTGATATTTTGACTTTATTTCACTCTTTAAATCTAAAGCCAAACAATACTTCCCAGACAAAAACATTAAGGCCCTGAAAGCATTTTTCTGGAAAACTCTGACATGTAGGAGGAGGCAGCCCCCCTAGGGTATCAGTCATTGGCCAGCTGAGATGTAATCTACTATCCATTTACCTTTCAGAGAAAAAAGTCATTTAGGAAAAATCAAGTTTCACTAACTTAGGGAAGGAGTAGTTCTCTGTTCTCCAGGATCCTGCTCTAGAGATAGCTTAAATGGACCCACATTCAGTAGCAGGAGTTAAAAGACAATAAGAGCTATTGAGGGGTAGACTTTTTACACTCACTGATATGTTCATATTTCGGAAAACTTAGGTAACAACTATTATCTACATGTGCTTGTGTCAAAATCCTTGTCCCCAAAGAGTTTAAACAATTAACACTCAAATAAAGGCAGTGACTATAAAATTGTAAACTGATTAAATGATTATGGTGTGTAAAATAGCAATCAGAAATATGACTCTTGACTGCCTTCATATCTAATATTCTATCTATAAAACCAAACTGTCTCTTTGCTCATTATAAAGTAATAGAATTTCTGAGTTATAAATCTCTTGACCTGGTCAAGCTAATTTCCTACTTTCTAAATTTCATGCTCAAGAGTTACTAACCTCCACAAATCTTCTAATGATAGTAATCATACTACTAAAATTTTTGACAAAATGATATGCTTTATCAAATCAGAGAAAATTAGTCAATATAATATTGACATCTTAGTAAGAGCAAACGGAACAACATATGATTTCTCTATAAGCTTTTGATTAGAAAATATTTCTGTACTCTTACAGTGCTTTAAAGATAGTCAAATTAGAGTGGAATATTGGTTGAAGAAAAACATGAGTGTATGAAAAATAGCTTAGGGTAAGTTTACTATTTTAGTTTTAGAACAGCCAGTTCTACAATCTCCAACCAAACATAATGTTTTAAAATGTTTATTATATAATTATTTTCAATTTATTCAAATACTGAAAATAATATTTAATGAAATGTACATATCTGTCTGGTCTGTGTGTATGCTCATGCACATATATATATATATATGTTTCTCAATGATCAGGTCTTTTAACGGTATCTATTCTAAACATCTGCATTAGTCCATTTTCACACTGCTGTAAAGAACTGCCTGAGACTGAATAAATAATAAAGGAAAGAGGTTTAATGGACTCACAGTTCAGCATGGCTTGGAGGCCTCAGGAAACTTACAATTATGGCAGAAAGCAAAGGGAAAGCAAAGAACCTTCTTTACAAGGTGGCAGGAAGGAGAATTGCCAAGCAAAAGAGGAAGGGCCTCTTATAAAACCATCAAATCTCATGAAAATGCACTCACTATCACAAGAATAGTATATGGGAAACTGTCCCCATGATTCATTTACCTCCATTTGGTCTCTTCCTTGACATGTGGGAATTATGGAGATTATGGAGATTACAATTTAAGATGAGATTTGGGTGGGGACACAAAACCTAACCATATTATTCTGCCCCAGCCCCTCCCAATCTCATGTCTCTTTCACATTTCAAAACTAATCATTTCTTTCCAGCAGTCCTCCAAAGTCTTAATTTATTCCAGCATTAACCCAAAAGTCCAAATCAAAGTCTCATCTGAAACAAGGCAAGTCCCTTCCACCTATAAGCCTGTAAAATCAAAAGCAAGTTAGTTACTTCCTAGATACAATGAAACTACAGGCATTGGGTGAATACACCCATTTCAGATAGCAGAAATTGGCCATAATGAAGGGCCTCCAGGCCCCACGCAATTCTGAAATCCAGGAGGGCAGTCAAATCTTAAGGCTTCAGAATGATCTCCTTTGACTCCATATCTCATATCCAGGTTGTGCTGATACAACAGGTGGGCTCCCATGGCTTTGGAAAGCTCCACCTCTGTTGCATTGCATGGTACAGCCCCATTCCCAGCTGCCTTCATGGGCTGGCATTGAGAGTCTGTCGCTTTTCCAGCTACATGCTGTCAGTGCAAGCTGTTGTTGGATCTATCATTCTGAGGTCTGGAGGATGGTGGCCCTCTGCTCACAGATTCACTAGGCAGTACCCCAGTGAAGACTCTGCATGGGGGCTCCAGTCCCACATTTCCCTTCCACACTGCACTAGTAGAGGTTCTACATGAGGGCTCCACCCCTGCAGCAAGCTTCTGCCTGAACATTCAGGTATTTTCATATATCCTCTGAAATCTATGCAGAGGTTCCCAAACCTGAATTCTTGTCTTTTGTGCACCTGGAGGCCCAACAGTCTGTGTAAGCCACTAAGCCTTGGGGCTTGCACCTGCTGAAGCAATGACCTGAGCTGTATGTTGGCTCCTTTTAGCCATGGCTGGGAAGCAGGACACCAAGTTCTGAGACTGTACAAAGCAGCAAGACCTTGGACTCAGTCACAAAACCTTCTAGGCCTCTGGGCCTGTGATGGGAAGCCTGTGATTAAAGACCTCTGACATGCCCTGGAGACATTTTCCCCATTGCCTTGGCAATTAACATTTGGTTCCTTGTTACTTATGCTAATTTCTGCAGCCGGCTGGTTTGAATTTCTCCTCAAACAGTAGATTTTTCTTTTCTATTGCATTGTCTGGCTGCAAATTTTCTAAACTTTTATGCTCTGCTTTCCTTTTAAACAAAAGTTCCAATTCCAAATCATCTATTTGTGAATGTATAAAATGGAGTGCTTTTAAGAGGACCTAAGTCACCTCTTGAATGCTTTGTTGCTTAGAAATTTCTTCTGCCAAATGTCAGTCTCTTTGCTAAAACATAGCAAAATTAGTCTTTGTTCCAGTTCCCAACAAGTTCCTCATCTCCATCTGAGACCACCTCAGCCTGAACTTCATTGTTAATATCACTATCAGCATTTTGCTCAAAGCCATTTAACAAGTCTCTAGGAAGTTCCAAACTTTCCCACATCTGTCTTCTTTTAACCTCTCCAAACTGTTCCAACTTCTGCCTGTTACCCAGTTCCAAAGTTGCTTTCACATTTTCAGGTATCTTTATAGCAGCACCCCACTCTCTGCAGTACCAATTTATTGTATTAGGCTGTTTTGATACTGCTATAAAAAACGGCCTGAGACTGGGTAATTTATAAAGGAAAGAAGTTTAATTGACTCACAGTTCAGCATGGCTTGGGAGGCCTCAGGAGACTTATAATCATGGTTGAAGGAGAAGCAAGGCACCTTCTTCACAAGACAGCAGGAAGGAGAATTGCCGAGCAAAGGGGAAGATCCACTTGTAAAACCATCAGATCTCATGAGAACTCACTCACTATCATGAGAACAACATGGGGGAAACTGCCCTCATGATTGAATTACCTCCACCTGGTCTCTCCTTTGACATGTGAGGATTATGGGGATTACAATTCAAGATGAGATTTGGACGGGGACACAAAGCCTAACCATATCAACATCTAAACACAGTAAATATCTATGACATATGTCAAGAATATGGAGGACATTTTGAGATTTTGGTACATGATCTTTTATTTTTTTTTTCTGTAACATTGTTTTCTCTTTCCCCAAGGATCTTATCATATGTTGCCCTTTCTTCATTCTATCCTTGGATGTATTACTCCTCATTGGAACTTTGAGGTAGTATAATTATTAGGACATTAATTTATGATTTATCTCTGTCTCTTTTTTCTCCTTACCTCTACCACTTTAAGATGGTGGCCAGGACTTTTGGGAATTTTTTCTTCCATGTAAAGCTAAAATGAAGATTTGTATATAAACTTTTCCTTTCTTGGCTTTTTGCTTTCTAAAGGATAAACAAACTAAAAATACAGCATTGCAATGTTTAAGAAAAGGAGTTGAGAGAAGGGTACATTTTAAGAGAATGAGAAAGGAGTAATTCTGAGAAACTGGAAAGTGATTGACTACATTGTTAAAAGATCTTAAGCTTGTCAGAGACTATATTATGCCCCCTGAAAGAATTTGTGAAAATGGCAAAGGAAAATGCAGAGAATATATCATTTGTTGCAGAGATGTAGATAAACACTACAGGTCAAGAGAACACTTTAAGCTTGTACCATGAAGATGTCAGGGTCATCTACAAAGTAGTGGTTATTAGAGGCCAATTTATCACTTTTCCAGTGAAAACTGAGACTATTTTCTACATTTCCACAGTCTCTTGGATTCTAGGCTGTGAACAAGATAAATTAACAGGATCCTCCAATGATTGCAGAATGGATTATAACTGATGTATAGAAAAATGTTAAAAGTGGAATGTTTCTTGTGGACTTCAGTTTGGGGTTCAATTACTACACAATTCAAATTTATCTTCTGCCATTACTCATCAGTGAACTCTAATGAATATTTTTCATTAAAAGAAATGTTGCTTTTGTTGAAAGCTGATGAGGGGACTCTCATTTTAAAACTTCGATTAAAAAGCATCAATGCTGTGTGCAGTGATTCATGCCTATAATCCTAACACTTTGGGAGGCTAAGGCAGGAGAATTGCTTGAGTGCAGGAGTTCAGGACCAGCCTGGGTAACATACCAAAATCCTATTTCTACAAATAATTTAAAAATATTAATCAGCTCTGTTGTCCACATCCGTAGTCCCAGCTTCACAGAGGCTGAAGCATGAGGATCACTTGAGTCCAGGAGTTCAAGATTGCAGTGAGTCATGATTGTGCCACTATACTGTAGCCTGAGTTACAGAGCGAGACCCCATATTTAAAACCAAAACCAAAACAAAACTGTCAAGTATTCAGATGTTCTCTTGAATTTCTAATGTATCATTAGGTATCATTTCAAATAGAAGCATACAGTTTAGTTAATATAAATTCTTGGAAATTTCAAATGTTATATATATATTTGACAATAACAGAAACAGGAAATATTTATTTCATTAGTATAAGGTGGTATGAAGTTTCTTATAATTTACTTGAAAGTAGCTTATCATTAGAAAAGATCTACATAGTTACATGTAGTGTTTGTCACCTAGGGCTGCCATAAGAAAGTAGTAAAAATGGATGGCTTCAAGCAACCAGAAATGTACTGTCCACAATTCTGGAAGCTAGAAGCCTGAAATCAACATGCTATCAGGGCCATTTCTCTTTAAAGGCACTAGGTAAGGATATTTTTCGGTCTCTTTCTACCTTCTGGTGGTGTGCAAAGAAAAATTACACTGGAACCAGTTAAACAGGCGAAGAATATCTTATTCAAGACTATTGAATAGGAGTCAAGAATTGCAGTAGGAAAGAAAGATTGAACTCAATTCTGCTGAAACAAAAAGCCTAAGGCTTTTAAGCCCTGGGGTGAGCTAGTAGAATAGTTCTAAAGTACATTAGGTGGGAAGATAGTCAATGTGGTTAGGACCCATCTGTGTTGCTAATTGGTGCTTATCAAAGTTAGGTTCCACCCTCCCAGGAAGACTTGTATATAGGGCCATTATCAAATTACATTTCAAAGGGATAGTTTCTGAGTCCTTGAGAAAGATAACCCTGAGTTGTAAAACTGGCAATAAGCTGGAAGATTTATATCTCAAAGGGTCAAAGAAATAACTTTCATTTGCAAGTTTTTTAAAGTAAATGCTCTAAGAAAAAGGATGTCAGGGCCCTATCGTTAGAAATGAATTTAATATTTAGTCAAGCTGAGGGGAATATTAAAGCCATCTTGGTCAGTGTTGATGGCAATCCTTGTTGTTTACTTTACACAAATCACTGTAATTTCTCCCTCTGTTCTCACATGGCCTTCTCATCTGTCTATCTGTGTGTCTCTGGGTTCTCTTCTTACAAAGATTTTAGTTATTGGATTGTGACCCACTCACTCCAATCCAGTATGACCTCATATTAACTAATTACGCTTATAGCACCCTGCCATCACTGAGTATCTCCATTTTTCTAAGAGATGGTTTAATTACTTTTTTCTTTTTTCTCTTTCCTCTTTTTCCCTACTTCCCACTTAGCTCTTTAGAATTGCAATTATATCACTTCTCAGCCTTTTGGCTAAAATAAAGAGTAAAAATGCAATTATAACCTTTTACCTGCCATTCAACAGACACTACCTATGGGGAAAGTTAATGTAACTATGCGTTTAGAAGCTCCAAGGCAAGTCTCTCCTACCAGGAGGTTGCCTCAACCCAAAGTATGCCCACTACAAAACTCTCTCCCACCTGAAGTGTTTTCAGCCACTTTTACAACTAGTCCTGCCTATAAAAGCTCCAGTAGTCACCAGCTAGATCACCCAGTAGTTAAGACAATAACAAGTTATGCGTACCCTCACTGACTCAATTCCTCCCATGTGTGCCATTCATGCCAGGCCCCCTTTTAATAGTGCCTGCTTTCTGTTCCAAAAGCAAAGTGGTACCCTTAAGGCAGGAACTCAGCACTTCCCCTAAACAGCTTTTAAGTGAAAAGTCATTTTCTGTATATCAGACCTCACTCTTGTTAGTTGGACTCTGCAAGCAGTGTGTAACTGAACCTGTGTTTCAGTTACACTGCTTCCAAATAAGGTATGATATATTATGTAATGTATGAATTTGGAGGGGTGGGGCACACTATGCAATTCAATACATATGTAACTCTATAACTAAACTTTAAGACCTATGAGATTAGTGGAAGAAACTTTGCCTTATGCAAAATTATCATTTTGCTCCTTAATATGAAGTTTAACTAGCAAACTGTTTCCTCAATCATTCCCACCCACTCATACTCACCCACACATATACACACATAAAATTGTATTTAAGGTTCTATATCCAAGAGAAAATATTCTCCATGTAACTTACTTGGATAGTAAAAATTTTTTATTTCCTTACATTATTATACATATGACTAAGAATAAAATACTATCCATCCTCTAATAGGGAAATGTGATTTCATGTAAGAAAACATGAAAGAGATTTTATAACCAACAGAATAAATGAACAAGAGTTTTCTTCTCTTTCCATGTATTTATGCTGATTCTTTATGTAATTTTGTAATATCATATTTTAGTTTGTTCTTATTTTTTGAAATATCTTTGACAGGTTGCTGTATTTTTCCTTATAATTAAAGGCTCTACTGAAGAAAACTATTAGACTTTACACGTAAAAATGTTACCTATAAGAAGAAACATTTTAAAATGAAGTTAACTTTCATCAAGTGGAAAATTGAATACCATGTACCATGCTCACATAGCTGTTGGAAACTAACTAATGGGTACTCGACTTAATACTTCGATGATGGAATAATCTGTAAAACAAACCCACATGACACAAGTTAACCTATGTAACAAACCTGTACACGTACCCTTGAGCTTAAAATAAAAGTTAAAAAAAGAAAAGGATGTAGAGCTCTTAGCAAACACCTTTTTTTCTATCTGAAGTAAATAATGCATCATTAAAACCGAAGTGTGCTACTTTTACGATCTGTGACCAAAACATGTTGCAACAAATCACATTACATCAAATAAAGCAGGTATAAGTTCACTATATGCCCTAAATGCACTATATGCTCTACCGCTCTACCTCAGCTGCTTCTGTCTGGGCACCGATCAGTGAGAAAGGATGTGGGCTATCAACAGCCTGCTTAGCTGTACTGGGCCTACAGCTGATTATCAGCCAGGGCTGACCCCAATTCTTTAAAAAAATACATTTTTAAGCCACGTTAAACAAAACGTAAATTCAGAAAACCTGAAAAAAAAAAAAAAAAAGAAATACATGTGAACCCACTGCAGTTCATTCATGCAGCTTGCTGATGACCAGCAGTAATCTGGGGATAGCCTTTTGAGTATCGGAAATAATGAATGGGGTGAATAGCCTTTATAAACTATTTTAAATACTTTTTTCCTTTAAAAAGTTTGATAACTTTTGCAGACAGATATTTATACATTTTAAATATATATTACATATTATTGTATTTCCTCACAAGTGCTTAGAGTAACCATAAATACAGTGGGAGAGTAAATAGCCTTTATTTAACAATTCGCTCAGTATGATTCTATGCTATAACTTGGATGGAAAAAATAAGTAACTAAAGGTGATGCAATTGTGAGATTAGTTAACATAAGGAGAATTGCTGAAGTAAGTTGTGAGAGTCCTGTTCCTCTCAGCATATTTCTCAGATCATACCTGCATCATTGATTCAAAATCTAGCTGTCTAGATTTTAGACAAATGTTGACAAAAGAGAAGCTCTATAGGCAAGTCACAAGAATGATTACATAATGTTAGTCATGTTATATAAAGGATGATCAAAATAACTGAGGGAGTTTAATTTTGAGGAGAACATTTTGGATAAGAGTGACAAAATTAAAAGCCAGGTGTCAAGACATGAACAGATACCACATAGACGAGAGGTCTAGTGCGAGAGTGCTGATCTGAGAGGCAGAACTAGGGCCAAAGGACACAAGGTACAGAGAGGTAGGTTTTTAGTAACTAGAAGGAAGACCTATCTAATAGTAAAAGTTCCAAATATGAAATAGGCTTCATCAGAAAATAATGGCTCTTGGAGCCATTGTCTTTGGAGAAATGTCAATAGGGTAATACGTTGGTAGGAGATTACTCAATTTTGGATATATAGCTCTAGTAAGTTGTTATAAAGTTCATTACAATACTAAGCATCTGCCATTTCGATAAGCATTCTGAAGTCCTTACTACTTATAAATATTATTCCATTGAACAATTTCTTTTTAATCAAACACTAGATGCTGCATGCACATTTAAGTACTGAGAGTTACAGCAATAAATAAGAAAGTGAGGCTCCCTTGAAGGTTACCTTATTTGGGAGGAGTGGGTGGATGCAGATTAACAAGCAATATATCATAGCAGGAAATAGAAAGTAGGAGAAAGTGCCTTTCCCATTGACTTGTGCAAAGCCTCCATGTCACTTTGTGTAATTATTTAATGTGACAAATGCTGACCTCTGCCTGCGAGGATGGCTGCATTCACCTTCTCGTCTCTTGGACTCTGTTTGAATGTCTACATTATCTCTCACCACTTGCCATTGAATCCATCTCTATGGATTTGTCCTGCTGATCTCTGGCAGATCCTTGGGTCCTGAGCACTCCTGGTATTTCAGTCTAAGTGTCACTTGAGTTCCTAATCTCACAGCACAGATAAATTCAGTTACACAAGCAGGTAACGGGCTTTGAGGTGGGACTTGTAGCAGTCATGGATGCAGAGGCAATCAGTCAAAGGTGGCTCCTCTAATTAGAAATATCACAGAGGGGCCGGGCGCGGTGGCTCAAGCCTGTAATCCCAGCACTTTGGGAGGCCGAGACGGGCGGATCACGAGTTCAGGAGATCGAGACAATCCTGGCTAACACGGTGAAACCCCGTCTCTACTAAAAAATACAAAAAAACTAGCCGGGCGTGGTGGCGGGCGCCTGTAGTCCCAGCTACTCGGGAGGCTGAGGCAGGAGAATGGCGTAAACCCGGGAGGCGGAGCTTGCAGTGAGCTGAGATCCGGCCACTGCACTCCAGCCTGGGTGACAGAGCAAGACTCCGTCTCAAAAAATAAATAAATAAA